>NC_041393.1:196929437-196940767 GCF_002162155.2 Triticum dicoccoides | reverse complement strand
GCGGGGTGGTGGGGTGATCCGTTCGGGAACGGGAGGCACAGTAGGCGGGCATGAGAGGAGGCGCGCGGGGTGGCCGATGGGTTTGGGTGCGGTGAGTGGAGCGCTGGCCGATGTTAGAGGAGGCGCGGTGGCTGGGGGCAGAGGAGTCATGGCGGCACTGCTGGCGGCAGTGGGAGGAGGTAGGTGGTAGAGCTACAAGGGAAGGTAGGGGCAGGAGTCCCCGAGCCGCAAGTAGAGGTACGGGCTACTAGTGGCACGGCGCTTCAGGCTGCCGGTGGGGCAGGGCGGGGCGGCGTGGGGGAGTTGCTCGGGGAGAGAGAGGAGGTCACGGGATGGGGTGGGGATCTGACGAATGGATGTGGGGTGGGTGCGTGTGTGGGTATATATAATTCTGTTACCCTACTTGAACTGATGGTTTCACGCGGTTGTACTGATAATTTTCATCCCGTCGAACTGATCGTCTTTTCGTCAAAATGGGGCGTGTAATATATTGTTGGAAAGCGTTTGACATCTACATTACAAATATATAGGAATTTTTTTGCAAAATCATCACGGTTTAAGAGCAGTTTTAAATAAGAACTTTTTTTTAAAACCGAAAACGCGAATCGTATTTTGGAGTGAATTCTCAAATGGTTTGTCGGAATTGAGCAAATAAGATGGCATTGGAAAGCTGGTGAAAATCCGCTTCTTCCATATATCTATTGTTTGTTCAAATTCTATACAATTTAAATGTAATTTGAAAAACGGTGAAATTCTGGGTGAAACGTATTTTCGCGTTTTCTTAAATGGTTAGTCGGATTGACGCAAATGATACGTCGTTGGAAATCTATGGAAAATGCGCAACTTTTTCGTATAGAAATGTTTTTCTAATTCCTTACGGTTTAAACTCGAATTCGAACACGGTCAAATTTGATTTCAAACGTGATTTTTTTTAATATTGTCGAAATGGGGCAAATAATATACCGTTGGAAAGATAATGAAAATGTGAAACTTAATCATGTTGAATATTTTCTCAAATTCGCAACCGTTGAAGAGTAATTCTTAATACAGTGAGACCCATCTCGTTGTTTTTCGGTCGAAAAACAGAGTACTCATACTGATCTATTTGTGTGTTTGTACTGAGGTATTATTTCATAGTAGTTTTGAATGGTTCCGAAAAAGAGTACTTGAACGCATGTCTGTATGTTTTGTACTGAGCGTGTTTTCACATACTAGACTTTACTCTGTATTTTCGATATGATTTTCCTCGTAACTTCTCAATGGTATCATCATGCCCGAACTTTCATAGTTTATACCATTAAACTAAATGATATTTTTAATAAATAAAATGTTTTGTGTTTTCTTTTGAACTCAACATTGTTTTGCAACGATATGGTGGACTTCTCTCATTTTACCACTTGAACTTTTACCATTTTCAATTTCCATGGTTTTTTTGAGCTTTTTTTCCAAACTTGTTGTCGTGTTCAACTTTTTTCTGTACTTATATGCAAGTAATAATAGAACATTTCCATTACAATTTTTGTCCGTTCATGGACATCAACCAAAATAGGCAGGAGAGAGCACTATCGAACTGATCATTGTTTTCGACCGAACTATTGCGTTCTTTTCCAAGAACTGAACATGTAATACATGTTGAACAGCCACACATGTATGATATAATGAACTGTAGGGCCTTAAAAGTGTAATGACAGTACATCTATAAAGCTCCATAAGATCACATGAAGCCTCTGCCGAATGAAATATGCAAAATACTGACAAAACTTCACACTTTTGTACGAAGAGCATACTTCCGAACATCCTCGATGACACCCATTGAAATAGCGCAATTCACGGGTGGGGTCAAGCAGCAACTTTGAAGTTTCAACTTGGAAAGCTCATAAAGTAAAGCATGGCATCTTGTTTTTTTCCAGAAAAACAACAGGAGCACATCCGCATAGTTATTCATCTCCATATCAATAATAATTGGCCACCAAAAACCCGACAAATGTTTTTTTTCTGAAAACACACAACACATTTTTGGAATGCATCAGTACAAGATGACATTTCTGTTTTTAGAAGCAATCAAACCTGCTAATTTATGGGACCACACATATCCTAATATTAGTACTCATGTACTTACTACGGCCTACACACAGCTCCTTGAGTGACCGGCCACAAAACAAGAAGTTGTACTATTGAGCAGGAGGTCCTCGACCCCGTGACTCCTCCAGCAGGTTCCATTGCTTGCCGTTGAAGCATAAGCCATGCCGTTGGAGTGGGACACGTCCACGCGGCGACAACTTTAGAAATTGGTTCTAAAGAAAAGATTTTTCATTAAATGGCCACAACTTTCAGTGGCTAATTGGAAGCAAAGTCATCTTATGAGTGGCTAATGGGTTAGCAAAGCTTTTGAAGAAAAATGGAAGAAGAGGCTAGCTAGCACCTTTGCGCATCCCACGACGTGATCCTTGGAGTTCAACCTGGAAATGGGGGCCAAAAAGGCTCACGCTGCGCTCGGCGACCATCGAGCACCCTGCCTAGCGGCATTGCCTCGTGGTTGGCCCAGCGCCCGGCTCGCCGACAGGCTTCAGTTCAGGCTGGATTCATCAAAAACATAAAAGAAGCATGTGTTCTTTTTCTATTCTTGCAAATGAATCTCCACTTATGTATGTTTGAACTTACTTGTCATAAAAATTAGTATTTGTTCTACTGTAAAAGAACATAAATGAAATGTCAGTATGAAAGTAAAGCTCATTACAAAATGAAAATTTGGTTCTCAATACATAGATACTAGTTGACCCGTTGCGCCAAATGGCGCAGAGACCCGCTAAAGACATGTTATCGATAAAAATAGTTTCATTTTGCAAGGACATATTAAATATTGGTAGTAGAAAGCCCATATGTTGAATCATGCTATATTGAAAATGTGTTTATCACATTGAGAAACCTGAGTTTGAAAAAAACATATTTTGTATAACATGTATAGACCAATTAAGGGAGCATATATTTTTAGTTAAAAATATGGCTATCATGCTGAGAAATTTAAGTTTGAAAAAAACATATTTGTATAAGAACATTACATGGCAGAATAACCCAGTGGCAACATGTAGTGCTAAATACAACTCTGTAGGTTTGGGCATCCTTCTCATTTTTCCAAGTTTTAGAATTGCAATATACTGGTATGCTTTCCTGATTCTTGATTGCATACATTGCAGACAGGAAGCAACAAATAAACACCTTAGCTGATTAACAAATAGGGAAACTGTAAACTACATTCTTTGGTATATACTTCCCATCCCTCAGCCGTAAAACTTGTTTGCCTTTTTTTCCAAAGTGTGGTATTTCAATAGTCAGACCAATGTAGTACTCACTAAAAGTTTTGTTACAGGAGTTTTGTCTGTTATCTGTACATCTTCTTGCAGGAATTGTGCAAGGCAGCACGACTGTAAATGTCGACCCTTCATTCTCTTTTCTAAGCAGTGAGAGTACCACCCATCAAGTCTACCCATCATGAAAAATCAAATAAGTGTCACATTTTTTACACTTAACTACCACAATCAATATCCATTGCATCGAAACTGGAAAGTAAAAAAAGGATAAAACAAGAATAAAGTCATGAACAAAGCATTGAGGAATCTGTAGATCAATTTCATGCAAGAAGAAAGAACTCACCCACCTACTGTTGCTTGCTATAATCCCTGCAAATTAGAAGAACACCAATAACATACAGAGGTGCATAAATAGCTAGATCAGAAGGAGATTATTGAGAGAGAGAGCAGTCAGGAGCGAAGGGAGACTTGCTTCCAGGAGGCTCCCTCGATGCAAACATGAAATGACAAATCAATTGAAGCAACAAGGACATTTCAAGTCTGCTGCAATGGAAGGGAAAACTTGAAATGGAAGGGCAAACCAAGATTGATAAGTACCACACCAGAAATGTAAGTTTGTAATAGATATAGAAGTGACAATACACAACAAGTTTTTCAAAATTTACAATGAACAACATGATTTGGCTTCTTGCTCTAAAATAGAAACAATCTGCAACACTAACTTGGTGACAATCCCACCAATTCAACAACGATGGAAATCTCTACCCTTCACTCCTTTGTGGCTTCTAGAATCAAAGGAGAACTACCATCATTGGAGGAAAGGGAAAAAAATTAACAACAGTTCTTGCAGTTAAAGCATCTGTCGAGTGAAGGTATGCCACTATGAATCCTTCTTTTAGTAACCATCTGTACACAACAGCAATAATGCAAAGGCAAAAAACTTGATCTCTGTTCATGGTCATCTCATTATTGAAAAAGTAAATGTAAAACTGGCCTGCAAGATAAAAGCATTTCCCAGTAACTGAATGTACAACCTGTGATCGTCTGTGCTCTTAACATTCAGTTACTGGGAATACCACCGGATGAAATATAGTGCACACTCCAGATCTTATAACTTTTAATACATTTTCAACTAAGATTTTAAGCCATGAGATTATATGCCAATAGTTACATTTAAGCTTGTTAAAGCATAAAGCAATCATAAAAAGGCAGTAAGAATAAACTTCAGGACACAGTGAGGGCTGAAACTACTTATTTGAAAACAGTGAAACAACTCTTAAATTTAACTAATTTTAAGAGTTCCAGTTTTAAGAATTAATACTGTACAACTAAGAGCAGGCTACAAAATAGTCAATCAAGAATATTCAATTGTATACACTTGATAATTAGAGACAATGTTTTTAACCAAAATATTTTGACCAACACTTGAACCACCCCGTTGACGTGAAATATATAATATGGTCAGTCAAGCATATTAAAATTAATATATTAGAACTAATAAAAGTGCATTGAAAAGGCAACCATAAAGCAACAACAACCGATGTCAAGAGCACTGACGATCACAGTAATGAGAAAAAGTAACACATGGCAAGAACATTGGACTGACCAGACCTTCTGAAATCCCTGGAACTACACGATATCATATCCCTAACAACATACATAATACCTACAAAGTAGCTAGTGCGAGAATAAGTCCAAAAATAGTTATTTGTTTTCTAAACCCAAAGACAGTTGCGGAGACCTAGAGACAGATAGTTTACGGGTCGGTGAAAGAGGCTGGTGACAAAACTGAGACACCATAATACATATGGATATGACAGACATGAGAACCTACATTAGCTTGCAAAAGGGGACTACATATCATTGGACCCAGCTCTGAATAGAGAACCTACATTTCATATCCAATAACTGAAATTTGTGCGATACATCCATAAAGGAATATTAGCAGGACGGGCAAAAATTGGTGGATCGACATATTGTTTAAGCATATAAATAGTCACTACTTTTGTCGGAGTAATGGGACATGGGTAGTCTCACCCGAGTCCCTAGATTTATCAAAGACTTTGGGCCAGCTCCGCCTAGCTGAGCCCCAAGCCGAAACTCCGCCCTCTGAGGCCGGCTGGCTCAACGGCCGGCTTCCAGAGGGCGGGTGACCCAAGACTACGGCGCTCCAAGTGGCCGGCTCCTGACGGCCTCCTTCCAGAGAGGGCAGCAACGGGCAGGTGGCCACCTCACAACTACGGGCAGCCGAGCTCCCTTCAAGGGTACAAGACAAGGTATGGCTACAGTGAAGCACGTCGCCTCCCACGCTCGAGACGGGCGTGGCTACAGTGCTCCGTAAGACGGAGATCCCTGCACGACGGGGCACTGTGCCGTATCTACCCTGACGTTGCTCTGGGCAGGCGGAGTCCTGTTCCCCACGATGGCCTATCGGTACGGCCCGTAGGAGGCGGGCCCTATCTGGTAGCGACCCCAAGGAAGACAGCGGAAGCTCGACCAAGCGTATACAAGAGGGGCCGGCCTCCAGCAGGCGGCCATCCCTTATCCCGAGACATGCATGCCATTAAGCTGATGAGACTAGGTGTGGCTACAGTGATCTCCCGCCAGGCGGCGGGACTGTAGCCACGCATAGATGACCAAGCTCTCGTCACCAACGACACGGCTACAGTAAGCAGCCACCAACCAGGCAGCGGGCCCAAGCGGTCGGCGGAGAAGCCGGAGGCTGGAGACGCTGACAGCTGGGCCCAGCAGCCGGCCAGATTACCATTGTACCCCTGGGGGTAGGCCTATATAAACCCCCCAGGCCACCCATGCAAAGGGTTCGGCTCCATTAGAACTAGCCACCCAGTAGAGAAGGAAGAGAGCTGAAGCCTTGCCTCCTATTGCCTCTAGCATACAGCTCAAGGAGCACCATTGTATCACTTGTGCCTTAGTGATCATGCGGAGACCCCGCAGAGCAGGACTAGGGGTGTTATCTCCTAGGAGAGCCCCGAACTTAGGTAAAGTAGGTCGGCGTTCGTGTCAACGCCTTATCCCGCTTCTAGGCACCAGCGATGTTCTACTCGCTCCCACCATGATAAGCCATCCATTGGCATATGTCGCACCCAACCCCTGACATTTGGCGCCCACCATGGGGTGAGGTGCACCATCTCCCGAAGATCTGCTCTAGAAGGGAACCCTGTTCCTTCCTGGCGATCGAAGCCAGCCTAGAACGCCCAACGGCGTCAGCCCCGACGCGCTGCATGGCGCGGAGATCACCTGCGCGGCGAGTTGCCTCGCTGACCTCGTCGGCGAGATCGACCTCTCCGACGAGCCGGCGACTGACGTGGGCACAGGCTGCCCCGAGAGCCGCCTCATCAGCCTCCTCGACCAGCTCCATGTCACCAGCGAGCCCGTTGTGGACCTGGAGTCCGTCGGCTCGACCGATCCGATGATCGTCGACTCCGACACGGCGTCGCTCGACGCATTTCCCACCGACGTGGTGGTCTACGATGAGCCGCCTCCTCACGAGTACAGCGGCGGGAGCACCATCACAGAGGTCCTCGTCATCAACATCGAGGAGCAGTCGGACGGGTGTGCTCAAGATCCCCTCAAGGCCACCCTGCGCGACCTCACGACACCCATTCCCGAGGATGCGGGTGCTGAGGTGCTGGAGGCACGCCGCCTTCAGCTCGTCGAGAGTGCTGGCCGCTTGGCCAGCATGCACCGGCCATCAGACGCCTACCGGCGCGAGATGGACCACGCCGTAGGCGGCACGCCGGCTCCAGGTGGGCCCACCCGCCTCGGCACCATTCGGAAATGTGGCGAGACCAACGCCACCATGTTCGGGGCGGAGCGCCCCGTCTACGCCACGCCTGCGGCAAACATCCGGGCCGCCCAGGCGGTGACAGATGAGCTGAACAAGTACAACGGCGACAAACTCCGCCACATGACGGAACGAGTCCAGCAGCTCCTGGATGCGGTGGCCGCGCAGCACGAAGCCGCCTGCCGCGCTGAAGACCCAGTCGGGCGAAACAACGAGCCGCTCCCATGCCGAGACCATGGGGCGACCTCCCGGACACCAACTAGCGGCGCCCGCGGAGGAAAGGGCAATGAGCCGGCTGCTAGCCGCAGTCGGACGCGCATCTCCATCAAGCGGGACGAGGAAGGCCGCCCTCGTGCAGTAGAGCGGCGAGGCGACCTACCGCCTCCCCCGCCTCGTGGAGCGAGATACCCCACTCCGCCTCCTGTCACGCACCCGACTCTCAGTGACCGCCTTGGCCGCCGAGAGGGAGTCGGAGAGAATGATGCTTGCCACCGGATCGACCATCTCAACCGATCCTTGGCACTCGAAGAAGAAGATGCACTGGGCCCGCCTTGCTTCGGCCCCCAAATCCGTGATGAGCCCTTCCCCAAAGGGTTCACCCTCCCACGCGACACGCCCAATTACACCGGCTCCGTGAAGCCAGAGGACTGGCTGGTCGACTACTCCACCGCCGTCAGCATAGCGAACGGCAACAAGCGTGTTGCCATGAAATACGTCCCGCTCATGCTTCAAGGCACTGCTCGGACGTGGCTAAACAGCCTGAAGCCCCGCAGCATCAACAGCTGGGTTGATTTCACCGAGGTCTTCATCCGCAACTTCACCAGCACTTACAAGCGGCCCCCCAAGCCCCGACAGCTCTCCTTAAGCATCCAGGGGCCCACGGAGTCAACTCGCAACTACCTCACACGCTGGACTGAGCTGCGCAATTCCTGCGAAGGCGTGCATGAGGTGCAGGCAATCAAGTACATTACTGCCGGGTGCCGAGAGGGCACCCTCCTCAAGCATCGACTCCTCTGCGACTAGCCCGAGACCCTTGATGAGCTGCTGGTCATCACCGACAAGCACGCCACGGCCGACTCCTCCATGAAGGCAGAAATCCTGGTTGACATGTCCGGAAAGGTGGCTCCCCAAGCACCTCGGACTCCGGCTGGTGACACCAGTCGGCGACAGCAGCCAGGAGATAACAAGCGAAAGGCCACTCAGCCGGCTTCCACTAGCCAGCAGGTGGCGACGGTCGAGGATCAGCAGCCAGAAGGGCAGCCAGCACCCAAGCGGCAGAAGGGCGGCAAGGCCAATTGGTTGCCCGCTTTCTCTTACGAGCAGACCCTAGATGCGGCCTGCAAATTCCATAGCGGCGCAAAGTCCTCCAACCACACCACTCGGAAGTGTCACTGGCTCACCAGAATTGCCAAGGGAGACAGACTCTTGCCTCCTCCGCCTGCCGGACCGCCGCCTCCTCAGCCCCAGCAGTTGGCAGCCATGCCAGTCGGCGCCATCCAAGATGAGTACCCAGAGGAACACGTAGCTTATGTTATGCTCACCAGCATGGCTGACGACAGACGCAGCAGACATCAACAACAACAAGAAGTGCAAGCAGTGGCCTCCAGTACCCCAGAGTTCATGCATTGGTCCGAAAAGCCTATCAGTTGGAGCAGGGCTGACCACCCGGTAGTGATGCCTTCCCCTGGTTCGTAAGCCCTGGTCCTAGAAGCGACCCTTGCAACGGAGAGGCGAGCATCCCGTTTCTCCAGAGTCTTGATAGATGGCGGCAGTAGCATCAACATCCTGTATCATGATACGATGGAGAAGTTGGAAATCAAGCAGAAGCAGCTCGTCCCCAGTCGGACTGTATTCCATGGCATAGTCCCTGGCCTTTCCTGCTCACCAATCGGCAAGACCCAGATTGATGTCCTCTTCGGGGACAAGAATCACATTCGCCGAGAGCCAGTTTGGTTTGAAGTGGTGGACCTCCAGAGCCCCAATCATGCATTACTAGGCCGGCCTGCTCTAGTCAAATTCATGGCGGTCCCCCACTACACCTACCTCAAGATGAAGATGCCGAGTACCAAGGGAATCCTGATGGTAGTCGGAGACTACAAGAAGTCGATCGCTTGTGCCGTAGATAGCAGCCGACTGGCCGAGTCCCTCATGATTGCAGCCAAAAAGTAGCTCCTTGACCGAGTGGTGGCGATGGCAGGCAAGAAGCCGGAAATGCCATCCACACCCCAGGAGTCGGAAGCTGAGGGCTCGTTTAAGCCTGCCAAATAAACAAAGAAAATACCCTTGGACCCAGAGCACCCGGAGAGGCACGCTATCATAGGCACAGGCCTTGACAGCAAATAGGAAGGCAAGCTCGTCGATTTCCTCCGTGAGAATCAGGACATCTTCGCATGGACCCCCAAGGACATGCCAGGTGTTTCGACGGATTTCGCCGAGCACAAACTACACGTCTGGCCTGACGTCAAGCCGGTCAGGCAACCCTTGCGCCGTTTGTCAGAAGAGAAGAGAAGAGTTGTTGGGAAGAGATAGCCCGACTCTTGGCAGCCAGATTTATCATGGAAGTATTCTTTCCAGAGTGGATGGCCAATCCAGTTTTAGTATTGAAGAACAAGCAGTGGCGCATGTGCATTGACTACACCAGCCTCAACAAGGCTTGCCCCAAGGATCCCTTTGCTCTGCCAAGGATTAATCAAGTGATAGACTCCACAGCCGGATGCGAGCTGTTGAGTTTCTTGGATGCATACTCAGGTTATCACCAGATAAAGCTGAACCCGGCCGACAGGCTGAAGACCGCCTTCATCACGCCGTTTGGACCCTTTTGCTACCTGACCATGACGTTCGGCTTCAGAAATGCCGGCGCCACGTTTCAATGTTGCATGCAAAAGTGCCTCCTCAAGCAACTCGGCAGAAATGCCCATGTATATGTGGATGATGAGGTGGTGAAGACGGAGAAGCGCGGCACTCTGTTAGAGGACCTCAAGGAGACCTTTGAAAACCTGCGTCGATTCCAGATTAAGCTCAACCCGAAGAAATGTGTCTTTGGAGTACCACCCGGCCAGCTTCTTGGTTTCCTGGTCTCAGAGTGCGGCATAGAATGCAATCCTGTGAAGATCAAGGCAATTGAGATGATGAAGGTGCCCACCCGACTGCTGGACGTGCAAAAATTCACCTGCTGCCTGGCGTCAGTCAGCCGTTTCATCAGCCGGCTAGGTGAGAAGGCCCTTCCCCTGTACCAACTCATGAAGAAGACCATCTTTTTCGAATGGAACGACAAGGCGGACGAAGCATTTCTCCAACTTACAAAGATGTTGGCAACCCCACCTGTCCTGGCAGTACCAACTAAGAAGGAGCCCATCCTCCTCTACATTGTAGCCACCAGTCGGGTTGTCAGCATAGTCATGGTAGTAGAGCGCAAGGAGAAGGACAAAGCATTGTCGGTCCATAGACCGGTGTATTACTTGAGTGAAGTATTGTCCGCCTCCAAGCAAAACTACCCCCACTACCAGAAGATGTGTTATGGCGTGCATTTTGCCGCCAACAAACTGAAGCCTTACTTCCAAGAGCATCCCATAATTGTCGTCTGCACAACCCCGCTTGCTGAGATCATTGGAAGCGGGGATGCCTCAGGCCGAGTGGCCAAATGGGCTATTGATCTGGCCCCCTACACCATCTATTACCAGCCTCGCACCACCATCAAATTGCAAGTGTTGGCCGACTTCCTCGTCGACTGAGCCGAAACCCAATATTTGCTGTCTGCGCCAGACTCCACCCATTGATGGATGCATTTTGATGGTTCAAAATGCGCACTGGTCTGGGAGCCGGCATCGTCCTCACCTCTCCCAAGGGAGACAAGCTTAAATACGTACTGCAAGTCCACTTTGCCGCCTCCAACAACGTAGCAGAATATGAGGCACTCATACACGGGCTCCGGCTCGCCAAGGAACTCGGCATTCACCGGATCCTGTGTTATGGTGACTCCGACTTGGTGGTCCAGTAGTCTTCAGGCGACTGGGACGCCAAGGATGCAAACATGGCGAGCTACCGCTTCCTGGTGCAGCAACTCAGCGGATACTTTGATGGATGTGAGTTCCTTCACGTGCCAAGGAATGACAACGAGCAAGCAGATGCCTTGGCACGGATCGGCTCCACCCGACAAGCAACACCGGCCGGCGTCGCCCTACGCCGTCTTCTGAAGCCATCTGTCAAGCCGTCTCCTG
>NC_041393.1:196882732-196929206 GCF_002162155.2 Triticum dicoccoides | reverse complement strand
CGGCCCGGGGGATGCTACAGCCAATACCAACCCGGGGACTTCAGAACCCAGCCCGGGGACTTCAGAGCCCGGCCTGGGGACTTCACCAGTCGTCCCGGGGACTTCTTCAGCACAGCAAGCAGAAGCGGCCGCTGGCCCGCCGCCTTCCAGCCCAACCGCCCTCATACAAATCGCAGAAGTTGCAGTCAAAGAAATTGCAGCGCCCTCATGAGCCCAGCCGATCCTCAAGTTCCTGGTGAACAAGGAGCTGCCAACTGATGAAATCTTAGCCCGAGAAGTATAGAGGCGAGCTGCGGCTTATACCATAGTCAGCAAAGAGCTGGTGCGAAGAAGCATCACAGGAGTTTATCAGCGGTGTGTGGAGTCGGACCAAGGCCAAGCAATACTCAGAGATATCCATCAGGGCGAGTGTGTCCACCACGCGGCTTCAAGAGCCCTGGTGGCCAAAGCTTTCCGCCATGGGTTCTTCTGGCCCACTGCCCTGGAAGAGGCCAAGGAGCTAGTTCAGAAGTGTCAAGGGTGCCAGAGGTTCCGCCCCAAGCCACACCTGTCGGCTTCTGCATTCAAGACCATTCCCATAGCCTGGCCCTTTGCCGTGTGGGGATTGGATATGGTGGGACCATTCAAGACGGCCCGCGGTGGCATGACTCACTTGCTGGTTGTGGTGGACAAGTTTACCAAGTGGATAGAGGCAAAACCAATCAAGAAGCTGAATGGGCCGACTGCCGTGACCTTCATCGCCGACATCACCACGCGGTATGGCATCCCGCACAGTATCATCACCGACAACGTGTCACACCCTAGCTAGTTCATGCATTAGAATGTTGCATCATGTTTATTCTTTCAACAGAAACTTGAAATGGGGATGACAGAACCCCCAGCCCCCTCTGAAACAAATAGGGTTTACTAAAACTATTTTCAATGAACCTGAAATGCCCTTCTAAAATGTCCATCATTTTTGTCTTGGTTCAGAACCTCTGCCAAAAGTGATGCACAGTTTTCTAGGTCATCCTAAGGTCTTTGAATTAATTCATAAGTATTTGAATTTGGGCATTTAAAATTTATAAAATATTTCAAATGCTCAAATATTCCCAAACTAAAATGTTCCTTGCTGGAAATATTCCAACTAAGGACCAGGTGCAGTTTGGTGATTTTAGGAGTTGTTTAGGTATTTTAAATAATTCAACAAACTTACAGAATAAAAACAAAACCAGAAAAATAGGGAAACCTTACCTGGTGCCTACTAACCGGCCCACCTGTCGGCCCAGCCCAGCTGCCGCGCCAGCGAGCTGCTTGGCTCGGCCAGGCAGGCAGGCAGGTGCTCGGCGGCGAGCACCGCATGGGTGCCACGCACCTGGTCGCCGCCTCGCCACTCTCCTCATCAAGCTGCGACGTGGATCGTCCCCCCTCTCTCCCCTGAACCCCTTGGACATCTCCTCTCCTCCCCAGCTCCTCCCCCTCGCGCTCCCCAGCCATGGCTGACGCGATCGCCGCCGCACCCTTGCCGTAGCCGCGCTCTCCGTCAACCTCGCGCCATGCCACCATGTCGAGGAGCTCCGCCACCCTCCTCTCCTTCGAACAAGCCGAGCCCCGAGCGCTCGCGTGCCCCGAAGCCACCGCACTGACCTCGACCGAACCGCCGTCGCCGGAGATCCCTTTCAACGCCGTCGCCGCACCAGCTCATCTCCGACCCCGCCGGTTGCCTTCACGAGTGACCTATGAGCCTAGCTACCTCCCCTTCTCTTCCTCTCTCGCCCCCGAGCTGTGTAGCAACTGCACGAAGATCACCCGCACGCACCGCCGCGGAGATCGTCGCCGACGTGCTCCCGGCCATCCTCTGGCCATCTCTCGGTGTCCATCGCACTCACCACGACGCGTAGGGCCTAACCATGCACTCCCCGCAACTCACCGCACACCCTAGCCCCGAGTTCGCCTCCACCCGAACTCCGGCGGCCGCCTAGGTCGTTGCCGGCGCCGATTCCGGCCACCCCGACCCCAACTAGCTCCACCAAGAGCTGCGGGTTGTCACCAGCTCCACTTAGATGCCTTTCGCGCCTCATTTGGTGGCCGGAACGGCCAAAACCACTTCCGCCGCCTCGTCGGGCTCGCCGGCGGCTAAACGCCGGTGCAGCCGACCTGACTTTGAGCACGGGTGGGCCCTGGTTGACTCTGTTGAGTCAATGACAGGTGGGGCCCAGCCTTGTTAACTAATCCGGTTTAGTTCTAATTAATTTTTAGCTAAACTAATTGCACTGACACCCTGGACCCACTGGTCAGTTAGACCTGGACCGGTCTGTTGCCTTGCTGAAGTCAGCATGACCTCATGCTGACGCAGTAATCCTTTTCTGGAATTAAAATAAATCCAGAATGATTTATAAATTTCAGAAAATAGCCCAAACTTCAAAAAATCATAGAAATTAATCTGTAACTCCAATTGCAAAGTTTTATATATGAAAAATGATCAGAAAAATCCAATCTATCCATCTGTACTGGTTTAATGCATGTTTAAGCAAGCTAAACTGATGTTTAGGCCAGAACTAATTAAAGCACTTATAAGGGCCATGTATGAGTTTGAAAATTGGATCTTTGGTTCAAATTGGTTCAAACCCATCTGGTCTTAGTTGCATTAGCCCAACACACTCATATTGCCATGTTTCATGCATGCATCATATTGTCGCACATTGTTTGGTGATGGTTGTGTATCGGTGTTCTTTGCGGCAGGTTCTGCCTCCAAGGATTACCGTGATTACCCTACCAAAGAACCATATCAGTGCAACGACCCATCAGGCAAGCAACCAACCATTTGATCATATCGATACAATCCCATGTTCTCGCTCCTGCTCTCTTTTACTGCATTAATACAACGCGTTTCAAACTGCTGTGTGCTACGGTAGTTGCACCGATTTCCTCTGCATGACCTGTCATTGCCACAGTAACTAGATGAAACCCACTAGCATGTGTAGGAGTTGATTGAGCCATATGTATGTGTTGCTCCTACCTTGCTATGCCTGCTATGCTTAGAGTCGTGTCAGGTATGGTTCATCTAGGCGATGGGCTGGAGTGAAATGATCATGCCGGTAATGAGAGTAATGTGGTGAACACGATTTGGTAAAGGTATCGATGAGAGGCCATGTAGGAGTACATGGTGGGTTGTTTCATTGAAGCCGACCTTAAGCACTGAGATCTGTATCCGTGATTTAAGACTCAGCTACTACCATGCATTGGGCCCTGAAATATGACCCCGCTCGACTTCTTACTCACCCTAGTCCTCTGCCCAGGAGTTGCAAGTAGTTTCTGGTGTTTGTAGCCTACTGGAGGCCGTGGACAGCGCTGACCCGCGGGGTGGGCTGTGATGCGGTAGGTACATGGCCGGGTGTACCGAATACCCGTTAGGTATCTCGGGAACCCTGTACACATCGTCCGGGGCCGTATGGGAAACCTCGGCCGGACTCCCTGCGGATGGAACCTGGATAGGCGATAAACCTGGACTAGAGACTTAGGTGTTTAGGTAGGTCGTGGTCTACACCCACGTCGGCTTTCGCTTGAAGTCTGCCGAGCACATGTCGTGTGCAGACGCTAAGTGGTGGAAACATGTATGAAGAAGTACACCCCTGCAGGGTTAACATGATCTATTCGAATAGCCGCGTCCGCGGTAAAGGACTACTTGGTTGCCTATACAGTTCATAGACAAGTAAATGGATACTACTAAAATCCTCAAGATAAGTGTGAGTGCCGAGGATGGCTCTTCCGTAGGATGACGGAGGTGGATCCTCGGTGGTGTATTGAAGTGGTGAGTAGTGGACTTGTGTGTGCAAAACCATTCAAGTTGGTGTCTCGTAGATAGCTTAGCCAAGAGTCAAAGCTAGCTTGCTGCAATAACTCCACCAACTCTTCTTGATAATATGCATGTATGTAGGATCTGATGTAAGTCTTGCTGGGTACCTTTGTACTCATGTTGCTATAATTTACATTTTACAGAAGACGCTGCAACCCCTTCTGATGGGTTCTTCGTAGATGTCGATATTGATGAGTAGGCTGGAGCCCAGGTGGTGATCCTGAGCTTATGGAGGACCATGTAGTATAGCTAGGCTTACCCAAGCCTCTTTTATTTTACTAGATGTCTGTACTCAGACATGTCCCTTCCGCTGTTGACTTGTATGATTGTATGACTTGCATGCTGGGTCGTGTGACCCGTACTTGTGTGTATGTTATGTATGGCTCTCTGAGCCTTAAATAAAGTACTTATGTTGTAGAGTCATGTTGTGATGCCTTGTTGTATTTGCACATATCGAGCATATTGTGTGTATGGTTGAATTGCTTGGTATGTGTGGGATCTGACTATCTAGTTGTTTATTCATAGTAGCCTCTCTTACCGGGAAATGTCTCCTAGTGTCTCCACTGAGCCTTGGTAGCTTGCTACTGCTCCAGAACACTTAGGCTGGCCGGCATGTGTCCTTCTTCGTTCCTGTGTCTGTCCCTTCGGGGAAATGTCACGCGATGGATACCGGAGTCCTGTTAGCCCGCTACAGCCCGGTTTACCGGAGTCCTGCTAGCCCAGTGCTACAGCCCGGATTCACTTGCTGATGACCGACACGTTCGATGCTGGGTCATGGATGCCTGTCCCTGTAAGTCTGTGCCACTTTGGGTTTACGACTAGCCATGTCATCCCGGGCTCTTTACCATATGGATGCTAGCGACACTATCATATACGTGTGCCAAAAGGCGCAAACCGTCCCGGGCAAAAGGTAAGACGACACCCGAGGGAATACCGTGCGTGAGGCCGCAAAGTGATATGAGGTGTTACATGCTAGATCGATGTGGCCTCGAGTCGGGGTCCTGACACAACGGCACCAACTTTGCCAAGGGAGCCTTGGCCCGTTTTTGTGCAACACAGGGCATCTGCCTGAACTTAGCGTCCGTTGCCCACCCCCAGTCAAACGGCCAGGTGGAACGCGCAAACGGCCTCATTTTGTCCGGCCTCAAGCCCCGACTGGTCGAGCCTCTGGAGCGTTCGGCCGGCTGCTGGCTCGACGAGCTGCCGGCCATCCTCTGGAGCTTGCGCACAACTCCAAACAAATCAACAGGCTTCACGCCTTTCTTCCTCGTCTACGGTGCCGAAGCCGTCATCCCGACGGATATTGAATTTGACTCCCCAAAAGTCACCATGTACACCGAGGCGGACGCCAAGGAGGCACGAGAAGACGACATGGATTTGCTGGAGGAAGGCCGGCTATTGGCACTCAGCAGGTCGGCCATCTACCAGCAAAGTCTGCGCCGATACTACAACTGCAAGGTGAAGCCAAGGTCCTTCCTGGAGGGAGACCTTGTGCTCCGGCTGATCCAGCGAACAGCCGGACAGCACAAGCTCTCGGCACCTTGGGAAGGCCCTTTTATCATCAATAAGGTGTTGGGCAACGCTGCCTACTATCTGATCGATGCCCAGAAGCCCAGAGCATGCAAGAGAGATGATTCAGGCAAAGAAACGGAGAGGCCGTGGAACGCAAACCTCCTCCGAAGGTTTATAGTTGAAAGAAGTATGTATCACGCCACCTTTTGTACTATGTATAAAGACTCCGGGTCCCTAGAGAAGAGCTCAGGGACTGCCCTCTTTTTTATCTATATGATAAGTATCATGCCTATGAGAATGTATACTCCATTTTTCTTCTGCGTGGCACCGGGTTCGACCAGTCGGCCCGAAGCCTCGCCGCCTTCTACAATATGCCGCCTCCTGCAGTCGGACAAGTAGTATGCCGGCACCAAAGACTCCTTTGTCAGAAGCCACAGCTCGAAGAGCGACTGCATGGCGGGCAAAGGTGGCAAAGAATTGCCCCACACGAAAAAACGACTAAGGAAGAAGGTGCATATAGTAGAAGGCGGCATCGCGCCTAGTCGTCTGGCCGCCTGGCGGCCGGACGGCCGACCTCCACCTTACCACCCAAAGCTCCGAATGGTTAAAACCTAGCCTCCCTCACAAACGGCTAGAGTGATCAGACTAGCCACGGTCCGCAGAGCGGCCGCCTGGCTGGTGAAAGCAAATCCAAAGGGTCGGCGGCAAGGGAAAAAACCAAGGAGAAAAAGGGAAGAAGAGTGGAGGTCGGCACAGCAAGCATAAGAAAAGATAAAATATTTTTACATGGGTAAAGGCCTCCGGCCAGCATTCAAACAGAGTTTGATATACACCCGAGGGTGGAATTGTGCGAATTTAACCAAAATGTTCAGAGTAGCAAGCAGAAAACAGATAAAATCCTAAGGCGTAGCAGAGAAATCCGGCTGGGCGGTGCCGGTTGGCGCGACAGAAAGCTCCGGCCGGCCGGTGCAAGATGGCGTGGCCAAGGGCTCCGGCTGAACGTTGGAGTCGGCCGCGACACCTGGCGCGGCAGGCGGCTCCATCTGGGCGGAGGGATCGCCGGCAGCAGGCGGAGCGTTGGAGTGCTGGAGGACGGAGTCGGTAGCATCCGTCGGAGGAATGGGCGGCGGGTCTGCCCCCACTTGAACGCCTTCAGTAGTGGGCGGCGCCTCGGTGCGTGGCTTGTTGCTTGAGGCCCGGTCAGGTTGGGGCTGACCGCCCGCCCCGAGCTCCGGCATGTCGACATCGCTCTCGTCTTCCTCCTCCCCCTCCTCCTCCTCCTCCTCTTCTTCCTCCCCGTCCTCCCCCTCGTCTCTGGAGTCGACGACCTCAGCGGTGTCTTTGCTGTCCTCCAGGTCCAGCCCGAGCCACTCGTGCGGAGCCTCGCCGCCTTCCTCGACCACCTCCAGCACAAAGACACTGCTGTCGGTGAAGTCGGCGATCGCCGCTGCCCTGCTGACAAGCTCAGCTTCCACTGCCGCCAGCTCCTCCTGCGCCTCCAGTCGGAACGTGGCTAACTGGGCTAGATCTAGCCCAGGGTACCATGCCTTGACGAATTCCAAGGCCTGGCGCGCTCCTGCCCGGGCTGCTGAGGCCTTCCAGGCCTCCAGGTGACCGACCGCCACCTCCAGCCAGTCGGCAGTCCGACTTGGGGTGCGTGGGGCCGGCAAGCCTGGCCAGAGGGCGGAGACCGCCTGGGCTCCGATGCGCTGCAGGTGGTGCAGCAAGCGGTGAGCAGGCCGAAGCCGCGCCTGAATGCTGAGGACCTATTCACCAAGGGTCCGGGGGGCATCAGCGGCAATCTGCGTGCCCTCTGCCCTTCGCTCCTCGCGTTGGGCCTCAATCATCTGGGTAGCGGCTACACAATGGTCCGGGAAGAAGTCTGTCCGGGCAGAAGAAGAAAAAGGCCAAGGCTGTAAGCAAGGGCTGATAACTCAAAGCAAGAAACTAAGAGAGTAGGGCTTACCGTCGAGCAAGTCTTCAATGCTGCTGAAGCAGGCTGTCACTTGGGCCTCCTTGTCGGCCCAGGCAGAGCGCTTGAGCTCAAACTCGGCAAGGAGGCTGGTCGCCTTCAGCTGGGCCGCCTTGAGATTTTCCGCCTGTTCGGCATGTTGGGCGGCTAGGCGGTCCCGCTCCTCCGCCAGCTTGCTGCACTCTGCCTCCTTGCCGCGCAGGGCAGTCTTGGCTTCGCCCAGCTGCTGCTGCAGGTCGGCATTGGCCTCTGAAGAAAGAAAGAAAATAAGAAGACATCAGTCAAGCAGAAAAGACAAAGAAAAGAACAACTAAGGAGATTCGGCCCGACTGCTCAGCAGTCGGCCCAAACCTCGGGGACTACAGCCCGCGGGCGTGCTAGCGCGCCCCCGCGGAAAGGAAATAGTCAACAAGGGAAAAAGAACAACTGAGGAGATTCGAACTGACTGCTCAGCAGTCGGCCTGAACTTCGGGGACTACAGCCCGCGGGCACGCCAGCACGCCCCCGCAGAAAGGAAGTAGTCAACAAAGAAAAGAACATCTGAGGAGATTTGGCCCGACTGCTCAGCAGTCGGCCCGAACCTCGGGGACTACAGCCCGTGGGTGCGCCAGCGCGTCCCTGCGAAGAAAGAAGAAAGAGACTTACGCCGGCTTTCGGCGAGATGGGCCGTCTGCGCCTCCAGCTCCCGAACCTTGGAGTTGTAGGCAATCGCGCGAAGGTTGTGATAATACTGCAGAAGAAACAACAAAACGAGATCAGCAATCAGCAACTACAAGTTAAAGTTCTGACCCGCCTTCTCAGCAGCCGGCCCGGAACCTGGGGACTACACCCAGTGGGTGCGCTTGTGCGCCCCCATGAAAGAAGCAACAAAGAACATTCGCAGAGAAAACCAAAAGACGACTTACCCGGATGGCGGTGCGTGACTCCAAGTAGGCCTCGTTGCAGCGCTTGAGTGCCTCTGCTTCTGCCCGGAGCTTAGCCTGGACGACAAGGGACGCCTCATTCAGGGCACCAGTTCCGCCCCCGCGTACCTAACCCACGGGCGCGGCACTAGTCGCCTGTCACATCCCTGGTCCTGTTATGCACTAGGCTAGACCCTCATGTGAGCATCATGTTTTAATTCAAATGAAATTTGAATTGAGGAATTTTCAAAAGCCTCAGAAGACCTCTAAAAATAACCAACATTTAAATCTCATCAAATGAGTCCAAAGAAATGTTCCTGTTACTCTGTGAAAATATTGGTAAGAGGTAAAATTCAAACCAATATTTTTGGAATCGCAGAATTATTTATTTTTGGGCCTTTGACTTAAACCAATGACATATTTGAGTTGAATTTATTTCTATTATATAAGAAATAAAGTTCAAATATTTTTGTAAGTTGCCTGTGACCTTGGACTAGTTCCTGAGCTCACATACAATTTACAGAAAGTTTTAGAAACATGATTTGATATTTTAAATCAAATCAAAACCAATTGCAGAAAATAGAAAAGAGAAAGAAAGAGAGAGAGAACCCACCTGGACTTACCTGGCGCCCACCAACCGGCCCAGCTCCAACGGCCCAGCCCATCACCGCCTCCTCCCTGTCGTCTTCCTCCCTCGCCAGAAGGACGGAAGCGCGTGCCCGCCCCGCGCCGGTCACCTCCTCCCTCCCTGCCTGCCTGGCCCCTCTCCAATGCGCCTAGACGACGCCACGGAGATGCCGAACCCCCCTCGACCTCTCTATCACTCTCCTCGTGGCCCTCCTCTCCTCTGCTTCCTCTCTCTCACTCGCCCGAACGCAACCATCGCCACCGACGCCGTTCGCCGCGGCCACCGGCCACCCCTCGCCCTGCCGCTGGGCTCAGGAGCTCCGCCTCGACCCCCTCTTCCTCCCCACCGATCCACGGCCCTCCGGAAGCCCTGCAGCGTCGCCCTCAAGCTCATCTTCAACCTTTGGCCGCCGTCAACCTCATCATCGATTCGCCGCCGTTCCTGCTTCCCCGAGCTCGCTGACCCTCCCTGCATGATCCTCGTGAGCCCCTGAACCGATTTCCCCTCTCCTTTGCCCTGTAAGGCCGCTGTAGCCATGCTAACCACTGCGGCCGAGAGCTTCTCGCCGTCGGCCATGGCGTGGCCGTGGCCACAGCCACCGCAGCTCGCTCCCGAGCCCACCGTCGTGCTCACCGCAACCTCAGTAGCCCGTAGCCACCACCAGCTCCTCCTGCCGTGCCTCCTAGCGACGACCCCGAGCTCGCCCGAGCTCCGGCAGCCGCCAACGTCGTCGCCGGCGTCTTTTCCGACCATCCCGAGCCCAACCGCCACCACCACTCGATGCGCGAGCTCCCCAGCTACGCGTAGCGCATCTCCGCTGTCGATTTGGTCGACGGAGGACCAAATCCGAGCCTCGCCGCCGTGTCTAGCCTCGCCGGCGTCGAGTCGCCGGCGGGTTTGACCTCGCTGACCAGGGGTTTGACCTCCCTGGGATTAACACGCGTGGGCCCTGCACCTGACAAGATTAGTTTAGGACTAATTACCCCTGCTGACACTAACAGTGGGCCCCGTGGCTATTAATTTGATTAGTTAGAATTAATTAACTCTGTTAGTCACTTGTGTCACTGACGTGTGGACCCTGCTGGTCAGGTTTGACCCGGACCAGCCCCTGTTGACCTGCTGACGTCATGCCAACATCATGCTGATGCAGTAAACCCTTTTCTAGATTTTAAATAAATCTAAACGATTTATTTATTTTAGAAAATAGCTAAAACTTCTAAAAATCATAGTAATTCAACCATGACTCCAAATCAAACAAGTTATATATGAAAAATTATCAGAAAAATTCAAGGAACCCATCTGTACCATTTTCATGCATGTTTGAACAATGTTTGTCCTCTGTTTTGGACAAAACAAATAAAGGGCATTTAAATAACCATATATGGAGTTGGAATTTGAATCATGTATTCAAACCAACTTCATTTAAATCATAGCTAGGTGCATTAGCCCAAAACACATTCATATTGCCATGTCATAGCATGCTTCATATTGTGCATTGCATTGATCGTGTTTCTTCTGTGTTTGTCGGTGTTGTTCCCCCTCAGTAGACGTTGTACCGACGATGTGATCATTGAGACTGATGAAGACTCAATATTATCTTCAAAAGTGCCAGGCAAGCAAAACCCCCTTGTTCATTCCGATACAATCCTACTCTCTCGCCCTGCTCTTTTTTTACTGCATTAGGACAACAACGAGTCATTTGTTACTTGCTGCGGTAGCTAAACCCCTTTATCCTCTGCATGACCTGTCATTGCCACAGTAAATAGATGAAACCCACTAGTATGAGTACGAGTTGTTTGAGCCATGTTGTGCCTACTCATTCATGTTTGTTTGTCATGCCTGCTATTGCTTAGAGTTGAGTCAGGTCTGATTCATCGGGGATGAATCAGAGGTGTGTGAACATGTTCTACTGTGTGTGAGCTAAGTGGTGAACACGATTTGGTAAAGGTAGCGGTGAGAGGCCATGTAGGAGTACATGGTGGGTTGTCTCATTGAAGTCGTCCTTAGGAACTGAGTTCTGTGTTTGTGATCCATGATTCAGCTACTACCATGCATTGGGCCCTGAAATATGACCCCGCTCGACTTCTTATTCACCCTAGTCCTCTGTCCAGGAGTTGCAAGTAGTTTCTGGTGTTTGTAGCTTACTGGAGGCCGTGGACAGCGCTGACCCGCGGGGTGGGCTGTGATGCGGTAGGTACGTGGCACGGTGTACCAAATACCCGTTAGGTATCTCGGGAACCCTGTACACATCGTTCGGGGCCGTATGGGAAACCTCGGCCGGACTCCCTGTGGATGGAACCTAGATAGGCGATAAACCTGGACTAGGGACTTAGGTGTTTAGGTAGGTCGTGGTCTACACCCACGTCGGCTTTCGCTTGAAGTCTGCCGAGCACATGTCGTGTGCAGACGCTAAGTGGTGGAAACATGTATGAAGAAGTACACCCCTGCGGGGTTAACATCATCTATTCGAATAGCCGTGTCCGCGGTGAAGGACTTCTGGGTTGCTTATATCAGTTCATAGACAAGTGAAAGTGGATACTCTAAAATACGCAAGATAAGCGTGAGTGCTATGGATGGCGTTCTCGTAGGGAGACGGGAGCGGTTTCATAGTGGTGTATTGGTTGGTGAATATGTGGACTCGTGTGCACCACCTCAAAAGAGTTGCTTGCAGTCTTAGTTTAGGATAGCCACCGAGTCAAAGCTGGCTTGCTGCAGTTAAACCCCACCATCCCCTTTGTTGATAATGATGCATATGTAGTTAGTTCTGATGTAAGTCTTGCTGGGAACATTTGTACTCACATTGCTTAATTTATGTTTTTGCAGAGAGAGACTTTAGTCTCACTAGTAGTTCCACGTGGACTTCGATGTTTAGCTTGTTACCTCAGCTACGATCTTGTGCCTCGGCAGGTTTTGGTAGATAGTCAGGCTTCTCGGCCTTTTTCATTTATAGTTGTCTATACTCAGACATGATAGCTTCCGCTTGTGTTTTGACTTGTATGCTCTGAATGTTGGGTCGTAGGACCCATGTGTGTAATATCTCGCCCCTCGGAGCCTATCGAATACATAATTGGGTCGTAGAGTCATGTTGTGATGCCATGTTGTATGTGCACATATCGAGCATATTGTGTGTATGTTATTGAAATGCTTGGTATGTGTGGGATCTGACTATCTAGTTGTTTATTCTTAGTAGCCTCTCTTACCGGGAAATGTCTCCTAGTGTTTCCACTGAGCCATGGTAGCTTGCTATTGCTCCGGAACACTTAGGCTGGCTGGCATGTGTCCTTCTTCGTTCCTGTGTCTGTCCCTTCGGGGAAATGTCACACGATCAATACCAGAGTCCTGTTAGCCCGCTACAGCCCGATTCACCGGAGTCCTGCTAGCCCAGTGCTACAGCCAGGATTCACTCGCTGATGACCGACACGTTTGATGCTGGGTCAGGGATGCCTGTCCCTGTAGGTTTGTGCCACTTTGGGTTTACGACTAGCCATGTCAGCCCGGGCTCCTTATCATATGGATGCTAGCGACACTATCATATACGTGTGCCAAAAGGCGCAAACGGTCCCGGGCAAAGGTAAGGCGACACCCATGGGAATACCGTGCGTGAGGCCGCAAGATATGAGGTGTTACATGCTAGATCGATGTGGCATTGAGTCAGGGTCCTGACAGCGTTGGTATCAGAGCTTGACTGCCTGTAGGATTACCAAGCCAAACTGGTCGAAGTCGAGTCTAGAAATTCTTTAGTTATACGTAGGGGAATTGATTGTGGGTTGAAACGTAAGGCTCTTTTACTCCTTATACCTCATGGCCTTCTGATCTGAGTCATCATCTTCTCTTCTACGGGGATTAAGAACTAGGCTATCTCTTCTTTCTATCAGGATCACGTGTTACTAATCCGTAGACTTATAGAATTGTTGGACTTAAGCCTCTGTTCAGTTTCTACTACTTCCGTACGTTAACTGTTGATCTCGAAACCTTGATATTGTGCTTCCGAGTGGTTATGGCACCATTTTTCTGAATGTCTCAAATCTTTTCTGAGCATTTACAGCCCTTATGCTGTCCGAGTCATCCCGGGTTTCTAAACAGTCTGATGCATTTTCAAATCCCTTCTTCCCGTTCCCGATGTCCTTTTGGTCAGATTAACCACACAAATTAGTGAGTTGAGGTACTTTATTGCCTCGACATATATGTTGGAGTTAATAATTATGACCCTAAGTGCTTAGGGGATCATCTAGTGGTCTAGCCATGATTTGTGTCCTAGTGCGATGATTCTGGCCTTTATTCTCGAAAGCATCCCGTGATGCTACTTAATAGTAGGTATTCTATTCCTGGGTTCTTGAACCTGAGATTCACTCTACTTACTTCATGTAGATAGTGTTTGCTAGTTCCTTTAGGATATTAGTAACTTTGCGATAGTCCTCGAGGTATGTGGTATTTCCTTCTTCCAAATACTATGAACCGCTTATGGCAGATGTTTATTGGATCAATAGATCACAATCAGAGTACTCTTGAGGAGTTCTCCATTCATAAATCGTGACTCTGCCAGTCCTACCTCTCTGCATGGGTTATCCGGAAGAAACATATTGAACTTGGTTCGACATACTAATCTACGCATCCATAACTCAGAAAATTATATGTTCTTTGAGTTGTCCCTCTTAGTTGTATTCTGACCCCTGTCTATCATTTGATAGTCAAGAGTATGCGTGCATTCGTTCATCGATACCTATTACTCTTGTGGTCCATCAAGCCATTCTATTCCGGAATGACTAGGAGAAACAAACTCAAGTACCTCATCCATATCTAGGATTGGGTCAAAACAATTGTACTCCGCAGATCAAAATGCCAATCCAGTTTTTTCTCTGTTCTACCTTGGAGTATTACCATCTTTTTTATCGGGATTATTGTAGGAATTGCACACCATCCTATGAACTCTTGGTACAGTGATACTTCTTGCCATCATTGTTCATTCCTCGGTTCCTGTGTTATTGTAACCGGAATGCCGACAAGTGAATCATGGTGTGTGAAATCAATACTCCCAGCAACTCCGTTGCTTGGTAGTTAAATGGACGATAACCTCATTCTTAGCGTGTTGATTATTGAATCATCATTCTAAGATTGATCGTGCTACCTTGTCCATCTTCCTGGTGCACATTTCGATTGATGAGTTAGGATTTTGTCAAGTCCTCGCTCATTTGATCATTTCGTCTTGCCCTAAAAAGCAAGATTGTTCTCAATCTTAGTAACATATCGGTGGTTCGTGATTTTCTGAATATCTTCTCAAAAGTATCACCAGGTTGTCACCTGACTGTTATGTTGAGCTCGTGATCAAGTTGCTTTATCCTGTAAACCACCCTTTCTCCAAGAATCCGTGTTGGATACCCCTGAGCTAGTTGGTTAAGCTATGCATCAACTTGGAGAGTTGGAAGATAGAAGCTTGTCCGATATAGTTCATTATAAGGGATGTCTTGTATGTGTGTTGAAGAAAGTTGATATTTTCATCGACTGAACCTCGTGATCAGTTAATGGACCTATCATTTCTATCCAACCTTTGATTGGAGTATGGGCTATCATCCAATCAGACTAGAACCAACGATATTCATAATGTTGTCTTACTCGTGGTTAATCCCTCGAGCATACACCATTATATCTTTTGGGTCTGACCAATGTTATCACTTGTTCACTTAACTATGGAATTCCTTTTAAAAGGAAACCCAGATGAATTGCTGTTGAGCCCATTGACAACATCCTTATCTCCTCCATGATCTTGTTGTACAACAAGTTAGTGTTGGAAACTTTTGAAAGCATTTTCTTCATGCTAGCTCATGAAGTATTTGTTTGATGAAAGGAGTGACTTCCTCTTATACACGTGCATTTGGTGAAAGTTGCCGCCGTGAATTTGAGAAAGTTAGTTTTGCTTCCTCTGGAATCATCCCAAGTCAGTCATGCACACGTGCGAAGTATTCTGTGGTCTGGAGACTTGCAACCTTCATTCCATAGGTGTCCCGAGCACACCAAGCCACCGATTGATTTGTTCAAGGAGAAGAAGTTCCTTCTTAAGAGTATACCTTATGCAAGGACTTCGATATCCTCGATGATGGTTCCCCACCTGAACTCGGTAGTGTTTAATTATAAGACTACTACATGGCCATGCTTGTCTGGGACAACGTGTTCACATGTTTGTAGCAGAACCAGCTCATGTTTTGGAGCTTACTATCGTAGTTCATTCCCCGAGAATCTCGCAACGTCATCTCGTCGATTTGTGTTGGAAACTTTCATTTTTCTTCCTAGACTCGATGAGTCTGGAATATCCTGACACCAACCAGATCTGAATCTCAGGCAGATATGATGGTTTGGAACATTTCCCAAGAACTATAATATCGGTCCCTCGGAAACCGGTAAAGTGGATGTCGTGGCCAACACACCCAGCTGGAAGACCTGTTATTATAATATCTTGATTGAGGAAGTTGGCCACCTCCCCATAAGGATTTCGTAGGATCTACTCCCTAGTTGTTCCTTATGGATTTTTGTGCTCCCGAAGTCCGACCTTTACTTGATGTTCTAGATACCAGACCATTTCAAGGAATGGGATACGCTAGTACATCAAGGAGAACATTAGAAGCGGAGTGCTAAATGTCTCTCGGTCGATCATCCAGATTTTATTCCCTTGGCCCCGCCAAGGGTGAAATCTGAGAAAGTGATATCTTCCTTTGCATCTGCATCATCCATCATCATTCGTCATGGTAGCAAGTTGTGTTGCCAGGATCCTTGACACGGATATTGGTAAAATCTTGATGATTATGGAAATGCTCAAGTTCTTGAGAGCACGCGCAAGTGCTAGGTTTGATCGTCGGCATTAACTGTATAGTGCTCTCAGTTTCCTCGGCAATGCTATGACCTTTTCGAACAGTGAATTCACTCTCTATTGTTGGGTTCTTCCCCAGTTACCAGAATCATTCCCAGCATTTGCATTTTGTTCCCAGCTTGCACCGCCAATGTGCCATTCTACCATGGGTCTCTTCCATTTCCGGTGGTAAGCAAATTCATCCATTACGTTGTTTTCAACAAGGTAATCCACATCATCCAAGTCCGAGTATGCCATTCTACCGACCCCGTCCAAATGATCGCTCGAGAATTGCCTTAGGCTGGTTTAAAGAGTTTCAATGATCTCTGAATCAAAGGTAATTCTTTTTGCCACTTAAGGGGATATATCTACGACTCACCATCCCTAAGGTGCCTCATTGTGGTATCATGGCAACTCAACTCCTTGCTACGTTGACAATCGTTTACCACCTTTTTAAGTGTGGAATTGTTGTCTACCTAGTGAACCCTCGTCATCTGCTTCACTCCATTCCTATGGATGTGTGCTTCGTCTCTCAGCTCGAGAGATGTTGCTATGTCTCCTTCCGTGGGTTAATCCTGAGTTGTTTGACCTTCGAGAAGAACAATTCTTTTAGGGTCTTTCCTTTCCTCTCGTTGTCATGTTAGTTGGAGTTCTCAGAGGAAGACTACGAGTCAAAGATGGTGTTTGAATCAACGTTCATTTGGAGTGCAACCTGGATCGTGAAGATTGTGCTAGTTTGTGTTCCCCCTTCACCCTCCCCTATGCTTGAATCTCGGGACGAGATTTTTGTTTAGTGGGGGTGAGTTGTCACATCCCTGGTCCTGTTATGCACTAGGCTAGACCCTCATGTGAGCATCATGTTTTAATTCAAATGAAATTTGAATTGAGGAATTTTCAAAAGCCTCAGAAGACCTCTAAAAATAAACAACATTTAAATCTCATCAAATGAGTCCAAAGAAATGTTCCTGTTACTCTGTGAAAATATTGGTATGAGGTAAAATTCAAACGAATATTTTTGGAATCACAGAATTATTTATTTTTGGGCCTTTGACTTAAACCAATGACATATTTGAGTTGAATTTATTTCTATTATATAAGAAATAAAGTTCAAATATTTTTGTAAGTTGCCTGTGACCTTGGACTAGTTCCTGAGCTCACATACAATTTACAGAAAGTTTTAGAAAAATGATTTGATATTTTAAATCAAATCAAAACCAATTGCAGAAAATAGAAAAGAGAAAGAAAGAGAGAGAGAGAACCCACCTGGACTTACCTGGCGCCCACCAACCGGCCCAGCTCCAACGGCCCAGCCCATCACCGCCTCCTCCCTGTCGTCTTCCTCCCTCGCCAGAAGGACGGAGGCGCGTGCCCGCCCCGCGCCGGCCACCTCCTCCCTCCCTGCCTGCCTGGCCCCTCTCCGATGCACCTAGACGACGTCACGGAGATGCCGAACCCCCCTCGACCTCTCTATCACTCTCCCCGTGGCCCTCCTCTCCTCTACTTCCTCTCTCTCACTCGCCCGAACGCAGCCATCGCCACCGACGCCGTTCGCCGCGGCCACCGGCCACCCCTCGCCCTCCCGGTGGGCTCAGGAGCTCCGCCTCGACACCCTCTTCCTCCCCACCGATCCACGGCCCTCCGGAAGCCCTGCAGCGTCGCCCTCAAGCTCATCTTCAACCTTCGGCCGCCGTCAACCTCATCATCGGTTCGCCGCCGTTCGTGCTTCCCCGAGCTCGCTGACCCTCCCTGCATGATCCCCGTGAGCCCCTGAACTGATTTCCCCCCTCCTTTGCCCTGTAAGGCCGCTGTAGCCGTGCTAACCACCGCGGCCGAGAGCTTCTCGCCGCCGGCCATGGCGTGGCCGTGGCCACAGCCACCGCAGCTCGCTCCTGAGCCCACCGTCGTGCTCACCGCAACCTCAGTAGCCCGTAGCCACCACCAGCTCCTCCTGCCGTGCCTCCTAGCGATGACCCCGAGCTCGCCCGAGCTCCGGCAGCCGCCAACGTCGTCGCGGGCGTCTTTTTCGACCAACCCGAGCCCAACCGCCACCACCACTCGATGCGCGAGCTCCCCAGCTACGCGTAGCGCATCTCCGCCGTCGATTTGGTCGACAGAGGACCAACTCCGAGCCTCGCCGCCTTGTCTGGCCTCGCCGGCGTCGAGTCGCCGGCGGGTTTGACCCCGTTGACCAGGGGTTTGACCTCCCGGGGATTAACACGCGTGGGCCCTACACCTGACAAGATTAGTTTAGGACTAATCACCCCTGCTGACACTGACAGTGGGCCCCGTGGCTATTAATTTGATTAGTTAGAATTAATTAACTCTGTTAGTCACTTGTGTCACTGACGTGTGGACCCCGCTGGTCAGGTTTGACCCGGACCAGCCCCTGTTGACCTGCTGACGTCATGCCAACGTCATGCTGACGCAGTAAACCCTTTTCTGGATTTTAAATAAATCTAAACGATTTATTTATTTCAGAAAATAGCTAAAACTTCTAAAAATCATAGTAATTCAACTGTGACTCCAAATCAAACAAGTTATATATGAAAAATTATCAGAAAAATTCAAGGAACCCATCTGTACCATTTTCATGCATTATTGAACAATGTTTGTCCTCTATTTTGGACAAAACAAATAAAGGGCATTTAAATAACCATATATGGAGTTGGAATTTGAATCATGTATTCAAACCAACTTCATTTAAATCATAGCTAGGTGCATTAGCCCAAAACACATTCATATTGCCATGTCATAGCATGCATCATATTGTGCATTGCATTGATTGTGTTTCTTCTGTGTTTGCCGGTGTTGTTCCCCCTCGGTAGACGTTGTACCGACGATGTGATCGTTGACACTGATGAAGACTCAATATTATCTTCAGAAGTGCCAGGCAAGCAAAACCCCCTTGTTCATTCCGATACAATCCTACTCTCTCGCCCTGCTCTTTTTTTACTGCATTAGGACAACAACGGGTCATTTGTTACTTGCTGCGGTAGCTGAACCCCTTTATCCTCTGCATGACCTGTCATTGCCACAGTAAATAGATGAAACCCACTAGTATGAGTAGGAGTTGTTTGAGCCATGTTGTTCCTACTCATTCATGTTTGTTTGTCATGCCTGCTATTGCTTAGAGTTGAGTCAGGTCGGATTCATCGGGGATGAATCAGAGGTGTGTGAACATGTCCTACTGTGTGTGAGCTAAGTGGTGAACATGATTTGGTAAAGGTAGCGGTGAGAGGCCATGTAGGAGTACATGGTGGGTTGTCTCATTGAAGCCGTCCTTAGGAACTGAGTTCTGTGTTTGTGATCCATGATTCAGCTACTACCATGCATTGGGCCCTGAAATATGACCCCGCTCGACTTCTTATTCACCCTAGTCCTCTGTCCAGGAGTTGCAAGTAGTTTATGGTGTTTGTAGCTTACTGGAGGCCGTGGACAGTGCTGACCCGCGGGGTGGGCTGTGATGCGGTAGGTACATGGCACGGTGTACCGAATACCCGTTAGGTATCTCGAGAACCCTGTACACATCGTTCGGGGCCGTATGGGAAACCTCGGCCGGACTCCCTACGGATGGAACCTGGATAGGTGATAAACCTGGACTAGGGACTTAGGTGTTTAGGTAGGTCGTGGTCTACACCCACGTCGGCTTTCGCTTGAAGTCTGCCGAGCACATGTCGTGTGCAGACGCTAAGTGGTGGAAACATGTATGAAGAAGTACACCCCTGCAGGGTTAACATCATCTATTCGAATAGCCGTGTCCGCGGTAAAGGACTTTTGGGTTGCTTATATCAGTTCATAGACAAGTGAAAGTGGATACTCTAAAATACACAAGATAAGCGTGAGTGCTATGGATGGCGTTCTCGTAGGGAGACGAGAGCGGTTTCATAGTGGTGTATTGGTTGGTGAATATGTGGACTCGTGTGCGCCACCTCAAAAGAGTTGCTTGCAGTCGTAGTTTAGGATAGCCACCGAGTCAAAGCTGGCTTGCTGCAGTTAAAGCCCACCATCCACTTTGTTGATAATGATGCATATGTAGTTAGTTCTGATCTAAGTCTTGCTGGGTACATTTGTACTCACGTTGCTTAATTTATGTTTTTGCAGAGAGAGACTTCAGTCTCACTAGTAGTTCCACGTGGACTTCGACGTTTAGCTTGTTACCTCAGCTACGATCTTGTGCCTCGGCAGGTTTTGGTAGATAGTCAGGCTTCTCAGCCTTTTTCATTTATAGTTGTCTGTACTCAGACATGATAGCTTTCGCTTGTGTTTTGACTTGTATGCTCTGAGTGTTGGGTCGTAGGACCCATGTGTGTAATATCTCGCCCCTCGGAGCCTATCGAATACATAATTGGGTCGTAGAGTCATGTTGTGATGCCATGTTGTATGTGCACATATCGAGCATATTGTGTTTATGTTATTGAAATGCTTGGTATGTGTGGGATCTGACTATCTAGTTGTTTATTCTTACTAGCCTCTCTTACCGGGAAATGTCTCCTAGTGTTTCCACTGAGCCATGGTAGCTTGCTTCTGCTCCGGAACACTTAGGCTGGCCGGCATGTGTCCTTCTTCGTTCCTGTGTCTATCCCTTCGGGGAAATGTCACGCGATGAATACCAGAGTCCTGTTAGCCCGCTACAGCCCGGTTCACCGGAGTCCTGCTAGCCCAGTGCTACAGCCTGGATTCACTCGCTGATGACCGACACGTTCGATGTTGGGTCAATGATGCCTGTCCCTGTAGGTTTGTGCCACTTTGGGTTTACGACTAGCCATGTCAGCCCGGGCTCCTTATCATATGGATGCTAGCGACACTATCATATACGTGTGCCAAAAGGCGCAAACGGTCCCGGGCAAAGGTAAGGCGACACCCGTGGGAATACCGTGCGTGAGGCCGCAAAGTGATATGAGGTGTTACATGCTAGATCGATGTGGCATTGAGTCGGGGTCCTGACATCGCCTCGGTTTGTCCCGCGGCTCGCTGGCTGGCGGAGGCGGCGGACGCGACGGCAGGTGCGGCGGCACGAAGACGTCTGGCATGGCTACGTCACCGCCCCCCTGCTCTCGGATTGGGTAGTCGCCGTCGGTTCCTCCGACTGTCACTTCGAAATTAGGCGGAGGCGGCGCAGTGTTTAGGGGGGCCACAAGTAGTGGCTCTTGGCGGCGGGCGACCTCCGCGAGCCGTTCCTTCTCCGCGGCCTGAGCTTCCGCCTGCGCCAGCGCCTGTGCGGCAGACGTGACAGACAGGTCTGCCTGCTCCTTGGCCAGGCGGTCAGCCTCTGCCTCATCGCGCGCCTATCGTGCATTCCGCTCTGTCGCCTCCCGGAGGTCGGCGGCCGGGTCGATGCGCCGGCTGGTCGAGGAGGTCGCTGCCGACCTGAGGACCGAGCCGGCACCCGACTTCTCAAGGGTCAGAGGGGCCCTGAAATAAGAAGACAAGTTAGAGGATTTTCGTGACAGGTTGATGAAAAAGCAAGGAGTAAGGAAATGATGCTTACGCCGACACCATAACTGGCACCTTCGGCTGCCTTCGATATTGGGTCGCCCTGGCCGCGGTCTCTTTCTACCTGGTCGCCACGGCCGGGTTCTTGGGCTTCTTTGGGGCGCTGCCGAACAGGGTCGAGCCCTATTTCCGCTTGCGCTTGCCGCCTGGGGCGGGCGGCCCAGAAGAGGGTCCGGTGCCGGTGGTGGCGGAGCTCCGGGCAGGGCGCGGCTCGTATTCGTCTTCGTCGTTGTCGGGCCAGGCCTCCACGCCACCGCCTCCCTCGGAGCCGCCTGCTCCGCTACCGCCGTCCGCTCTGCCACCGCCGCCTGTCACGTCATCGACCAGGGCGGCCGCCCCCAAGTCGGGGTCGTCCAAGTCACTCTCCGCCCTGTCCGCCTGGAGGTTATCACCCGGCCCCAGGAGGGCGGCTGTTGCCTTGGACATATAAATTTGCAACCAAGAAGGAATCAAGTCTTGAAGAGCGGTGCCATAAAGAGAAATGAAGCAAAAGAAATCAGTTCAAAGGACAAAGACAAGAAACTTACCGCAGGAGGCGGGTTGTGGTGAGAGTACGGCCACTTCCTGTACCGCCACTCCTTCTCCGACATCTTGAGGTCAGAGATCTCGTTCACCATCCACGAGACTTTGGCAGGCGGCATTCCCTTCGTGCACAGCCGGCACGGATCGCGGTGTCCGCCCATCCGGAAGATCGGGTGAGGGCGGCTCTGCAGTGGGAGGATCCGGCGCTCCATGCAGGCGACGAGGAGGTCGGAGGCCACGAGGCCCTCTGACTCTTGGAGCACTCGGAGTCGGCTGATGGCGGCCGCCGCGTCCGCCGACACCGGCTTTGGCTTGTACTTCCAGGAGATGCGAGCTCTGGTAGGGGGCGGCCTCGTAGGCTGGCAGGTTGAGGAAGTCGGCAGCAGGTTCCACATTCTCGACGTAGAAATAGGACTGCTGCCACATCTTCACCGACTGCACTAACTTGATGATGGGAAAGGCGTTCCCGTTTCGCCGGCCGGCGCACGGCGACAAAGCCCCCGCACTCTACCGTCGTCTCCTTGGCGGAGGTGCCGAGATTTCCATAGAAGAATGCTCCCCACAACTCGATTGTGGGGAGGATACCGAGGTAGCCCTCACACGTCGTGACGAAGGCGGAGAGCAAGGTCACGGCATTGGGCGTGAGGTGATGGGGCTGAAGGTTGTAAAAGTTGAGGAAGGCACGGAAGAAGTTGCTCGCAGGGAGGCCAAAGCCCCGCAGGAAATGCGAGCGGAAGACGACCCGCTCGCCTTCCTGCGGCGCCGGCGAGATCTCCGTCTCCGGTGACACCCGCGCCTTGACGAAGGCCGCGCTGGGCATCCGGCGCGTGTCGCGGAGGAAAGCGATGTGATCCTCGATCACGGTTGATCCATCCCAGTCGCCCATGGCTCCGGCTGGCGGCGCGGAGAGGAGAGGCGCGTCGGCGTCAAGCAACGGCGGTGGCGCTACAGCAGCAGCAGCAGCGGAGGCTGAGAGGAGAAGAAGAAGAATGGGAGGGGGCGCGGGAACTTTGCCACACCTCTCCCCCTCCCTACTTATAGCGCCCGGGCTATGTAGCCGAGGGGGTGGGACGTGGGGTCGCGGGATTAACTGCGCCCACGTCCCCACGACCCCCCGTCTCCCACGCACATTCACCCCATCGTGAAAAGTCGTGGGGATGGCAACCGTCCCCTCCGGCACAGTAAATCCTCCCGATTGCCGAGGCACGGTAGTGGCGGGCCCGGTCCAGAGTCATGTTCCATCCAGAGCGTTGGTTGGCAGGCTTGTCAGGCTGACGTGCGCCGCGTGGCGCGTCTGCGGTGGGTGGCTTCTTGGGGAAGCTTAACAGGCACGCCACCTGTTTCCCGCCTTGAAGTTCAAAATCAACCATATAGCTCCGCCTGGGCGAGGCCGGCTTAAGCAGTCGGCTAGCTGCAAGACAGATCGACATTCTCACATAGCTTGGTGAGGGGAGAATCCGCTGAGACCTCGCGGCCCCTCGACCACGACGCATCACCGGCTTTGGGGACTACTGTCGGAGTAATGGGCCACGGGTAGGCTCACCCGAGTCCCTAGATTTATTAAAGACTTTGGGCCAGCTCCGCCTAGCTGAGCCCCAAGCCGAAACTCCGCCCTCTAGGGCCGGCTGGCTCAGCGGCCGGCTTCTAGAGGACGGGTGACCCAAGACTACGGCGCTCCGAGTGGTCGGCTCCTGACGACCGCCTTCCAGAGAGGGCAGCAACGGGCAGGCGGCCACCTCACAACTACGGGCGGCCGAGCTCCCTTCAAGGGTACAAGACAAGGTACGGCTATAGTGAAGCACATCGCCTCCCACGCTCGATACGGGCGTGGCTACAGTGCTCCGTACAGACGGAGATCCCCGCACGACGGGGCACTGTGCCGTATCTACCTTAACGTTGCTCCGGGCAGGCGGAGTCCTGTTCCCCACGATGGCCTGTCGGTACGGCCCGCAGGAGGCGGGCCCTATCTGGCAGCGACTGCAAGGAAGATGGCGCAAGCTCGACCAAGCGGATACAAGAGGGGCCGGCCTCCAGCAGGCGGTCGTCCCTTATCCCGAGACATGCATGCCATTAAGCTGATGAGACCAGGTGTGGCTACAGTGATCTCCCGCCAGGCGGCGGGACTGTAGCCACGTATAGATGACCAAGCTCTCGTCACCAATGACACGGCTACAGTAAGCAGCCACCAACCAGTCGGCGGGGCCCGCCAGGCGGTGGGCCCCAACGGTCGGCGGAGAAGCCGGAGGCTAGAGATGCTGACAGCCGGGCCCAGCAGTCGGCCAGATTACCATTGTACCCCCGGGGGGTAGGCCTATATAAACCCACCAGGCCACCCATGCAAAGGGTTCGGCCCCATTAGAACTAGCCACCCAGTAGAGCAGGAAGAGAGCTGAAGCCTTGCCTCCTACTGCCTCTAGCATACAGCTCAAGGAGCACCATTCTATCACTTGTAACTTAGTGATCATGCGGAGACCCCGCAGAGCAGGACTAGGAGTGTTATCTCCTAGGAGAGCCCCGAACCTGGGTAAAGTACGCTGGCGTTCGTGTCTACGCCTTATCCCGCTTCCAGGCACCGGCGACATTCTACTCGCTGCCACCATGATAAGCCATCCATTGGCATATGTCGCACCCAACCCCCGACAACTTTCTTGTGAGCAATGGAGCACGTACAGATTCAACAACTAAGCCTTAGTAACGACCGCATGGTTGATGTGGGAAAAACAACATAGCTATTGTAACACTGAGCCATGAGCCTTGCATGATGTGCAGGTAGGCTAATTGATGGTGGAAAATCAATGGCGATATGTCCACATTGGTATTAAAGAGCATGACAGATATAATCACTTTCAAAAGGAGACCGCATGTGTTTGGATTCAGCTTTGAATAGGGGAGTTTATTTGACACACCTCTCCTCAATCAAATGGTTCAGGTCTAAAAATATATAATGGTGAACACAAGAGCAGAGTAGTCATGGTTGAGCCAATTTTGACTTTCTTTTTCTTATTTTGGAAAGGACAAAAGTGAACAAAAGCAGGCCTAAAACATATACTCCCTCCGTCCCAAAATAAGTGTTTCAACCTTAGTACAACTTTAAACTAAAGCTAGTACAAAGTTGAGACACTTATTTTGGGACGGAGGGAGTACCATTTAATGCCTTCACAACAGTTTTTGCATGGCCAGTTAACTCTGAAAGAAGCCTGTGATATTACACTTAATATGTAAAAGAGGCTCAAACACTAAATTAAATTCAAAATAAAAGTAATGCTCATGCAGCATATTTTGTATTTACAACATCATACAGTACCATCAAACGCTATATATTAGCTAGATATAAGTAGGAATCTCTCATTGGATTGTGCCTCTAAATAATACTATGGAGGCATGAAACTAAGTATTTTCAGTATGGAAAACAAAGATGCCTGCTTCCGCACCATGAATCGCAGAATTTTCATATAATTGTACTCACAAAGCTATTTAAACATAAAAGGAAACAGTAATACCTTGTATATTTGTACAACCTATCAAGAACAGAGTTGTGAATTAATCTCTTTGTATTGATGCCCTCATCACCAAGCCCACTATCACTGATGCCTTCTCTTCCGACACCATAAGAAGGGTGGTCATTGTAGAAATATGACCAGTTATATTCTACTTGTGTCTATCTTATCTTGCGATTCCACTGCTCACTATCGTGGTTGCACTGCTCATGTTGGATTAGAGTTATGGTGCCCTGTGAAACACGAGCAAAGTTTGAATAGTCCAATGGTTATATTCTACTTAAACTGGGCCCATTATGCATGATATTTTGTATGAATCGCTATGAGAGAGAGTTGAACAATTATATAGCAAATTGGGTGTCCTATTCAATTGTATCCATGGAAAATATATTACAATCTCTAAACTATAGCAGTGTACAAAGAAGCGACAACCAACGAAGGAAGCAGAAGCGGACGCTGACAGAGATGACAAACCCAAGTCTGGGAAGGATGACAGTCAGATAGATATCTCATCTCTACTTCTGCTCATCTCCCTTTATTAAGGATAAAATAAGAAAAAAGCCATGAATAGAGCATCAAGGAATTAGTATAACAATTTTGAAATACAATGATTTCAATATCTTGCAAAATCACAACAAAAAATTAAGTAGTTATCAACAATTAGAAATACATTATACTGAAGGTTGAGTACAATTTGTCTTTTGGATTGAGCAAATATATAGCTGCAGAAATTTTGAAAAATCAACACATAACAAGAACCTAAGGCTCTCTAGACTCCTTTTCCTTGCTAAATATGCAGGCTTTCCATGGAAAAATTTACAATATATTTGTTCTATGAACAAATGCTTCCTTTCATTCCTTTTTTCGAAGCAAGTAGCATGCCATCAGCAGCCCAGCACCGAACAGCCAGTGCCCAGTCACCACAATCATGCACGCACCAACAAGCCAGCAAAAAACACAACAGGTTCCCGGACACACACACACATAACTAAGCCACTAAGCAAACACACAAGAAGAACTCGTAGCTAGCAAGCAAGCGCTACGGCCACCAGTTAACATGACGGCCACAGAAATATAACCAAGCTCACTGATTCCCCAACAACATAGCATTCACAATGCAATACGGCACAACCAGGCGAGCTTTGACACAATTACCAAATTACATAGTTCTAGACTTCTAGTAAAGAATGGTCCTAAGAATTGAACAGATGGATTTAAAAAATATACTTCCGCCTATAAGCAAAATCATGTTAGCAATGCCTGCATATATTTCGTCTGGTATAACAATACATTACTTGCACTCAGAGAATTAAAATCCTAGCTTTAGAGCGTGAAGCTAACCAACCAGAACAGTATGTATGATGTTACCACCAAGCTAGCCACAACAATCATGCACGCAGCAGCAAGCCAGCAAAAAAATAAAATGGGTGCCTGGACACACACATCACTAAGCCAGCAAGCACACACACAACAAGAACTCGTAGCAGTTAAGCACGGAGGCTAGGAGAATAGCTAGGACCGGAACGGAACTACCTTGGTAGCGACATGATGCCCAGGAGGAAGCGACTGGAGGCGGCAGCGGCGAATCGAGGCAGCAGCTGCGCAAAACACGAGACATGCATTTCATCAGTTGGCAATGGAAGCATCTATCATATTCATACATACCTGTGTTTCTTTATGAGCACTCCACTTCTCCGCCTCACACCATTGACCTCCACCTCAATAACCTGGTTAATCAAACACATGATCCATGGGGTGATGATAAACCTTGTATATATCTGAAAATTGATGGGAGGCAGTGCGGAGTATTAGATCTCGACCTCTGACGGGCCGATGAGCCAATGGAATAAGGGGATGGTGAGGGCAGCGTTGAACACCTAGGCCCAGCGCCGGTAGGGACCATCTAGAGGAGCACCTCACGGACGGCCTCCTGCTGTTGCGCATGCAAGCACCTCGCATCCCGTCTTCTCCTCATCCTCGCCGGCCAGAACTTCTGCATCTTGCGCGTGAACATCCCATGAACACATGCTCCAGCGGCTCGTCCCTGTACTCTGTCTTCTCCACCATTAGTCGAGGCCTAATTTGTCCTAGCAAAAGAAATCACATCATGAGCCAAAGAACGAATTCACAACTAACATTTCAAATCGAGATTTATCCATTAGCAATCCCAAAATATATAAATAAAGGGGTTTCTAATTAACCACCTGAGCATTTCGAGTGGTGCCGGAATCCATGGGTAGAGCACCAGCTACAAGTGTCGTCGACCACCTGCTGAGGCCGCCGTCGGCCGCACGACCGTAAGAGCCGCCGTCCGCCGCACCACGAGAAAGAGGCGGAGTGCAGCCTCCCGTGCAACGCGCCCGAACCCCAACTTCGACGCAGCTCCCGATCCAGGAGTGGATCAAGCAGCAGCGGCTAACCTCCAGGTCGCGCCCGTCCTCGCCGGCGCAGGCCGACGCCGGTCATTCTCTCTCCCTCCCTCTCATCTTCCTCTCTCTCTCTCATAGGGTTCGTGCAGGAGGAGGGGACTGGGGTGTGCACTCGCCCACGGCGTCATAGACGGAGAAGCCATCGGCGCCTTGGAACCGAACCCCTAGACCTGGTCCCGGGGTTCGCAACTCGATCTCGCCACCGCCGCTCCTCTCGCGCCGCGGCCAACCTAGAGATCAGGAAGGAGAAGGAAGCTAAAGAGCGAGAGGAGGAGACGAGTGGGTGTGGGCCGTGTGGCGGTGGTAGGGATCCGGGGAGGGAGGCGGAAGGGAGGAATGGGTGTCGCGGCTTTGAGAGGGAGGAGGGAGGAGTGCGTGGCTGTGGATTGGGGGCGGTTGTGTCAAACGAGACGACGAGACCTGTATCTAGTGTTGCTGACGAGCGGCTGAAGTGGGGTCCACGACATGGTGCTCGCACGGCCGGTTCGTCAGCCACAGCAAGCTGGCACCAGGCCATCAACTCCCCCAACCCCGGACGAAGACGGGCACGGACGAGCCGGTCGATGGTGTGTATGACCAGACTAGCAAGCACCGGACGGGGCGGCCACACACCGCAGCCACTGCAACCGACGGGTGGGACCAGCACCAGCATGGGCCCACATGTCATCGCACCAGAAGCACAAGCGTGCACCAGCCGGGTGCACATGCGGCAGCCCACCCTGTGCCCACCCTGCACTGCGCGGGCCCTCCGTGACGCACGCCGCGTGATCGCCCGCCAAGCCCATCCCGCACGCCGCACAAACGCCCAGTCAAACCATCCTGTGAGGAGCCTGGCCAGGGCAGCAGACGAGCGGGGCCAGGAGTAGCGCAGGACCACATGTCATCGCAAGGAGAAAGGCCAAACCGGGTGCGCATGCGTCGGCCAGCCTTCCCACAACGCACGATGCGCACAGTGCATCCCCACGATGGACGACGCCAGCAGCGCCCTGAACGCGCGACGTGCGAGGATTCGCTCGTTCTCACCCGGCAGCGATTCACCCAGGCAATAGATCGGCCACACGAGCCCACCAGCCATGGACTCAGAGAAAAAAACGGCACGGTGAAAACAAGAGTCAGCGAGACGCAGCGGTCGGACGGCCAAAGGCAGCCAGTTGAACGGAAACAGGGCCAACGAGCAACGCGATCGGGGGAGCATTCTCAAAGCGAGTTGGCTAGCCTCTTTTTTGTTTTAAATGAGTGTTGAGTGTACAGGTTTCACAAAGGTAATCATGGCAAGATCCTATAGGGAACAAAATGAACCTATTTTAGCAATAAAATAGGTGAACTTATATGCGGGGCAGAAACTGAAATGAATTGAACACAAAATAAAAATTGATCTAACTTGGTCACTGGAATATGAACTGAACCAAACTGCAATTCAGTGGTACATCAAACAGTGCCACCTGATGCAAGAACATGATGTGGATGAAACTACAAATCGCCTTTATAGTAATTAGTAATCTAAATGGAACCGAGTTTTAATCATACACTAATTTAGCTAAAAGCATGATGACAAATATGATCATTACTTGTTCTACTCTATTTTTTTAAAAGGAAGGTTTTATGTAACCCTCGGAACTCCTCATTTTTGAGTGATTGAACTATTGAGATAATTTGAACCTTCCATAGTTTCTTTCTCCGAAAAAAGCATCATGCATAGTTGAAGTGTAGTTCGACATGAACTCCCTCGGAATAAAAATCAAGCTATAACAGACTTCACCACTGCGCCATGATACCAACAAAACACAGAAAAGTGAATAACAAAATATTTTTGATTTAGCAAGTGATATGTAACTATAGTAGCAACGGTACCAAGAAAATGCACAATACTATTGACTAACACGTTAAGTGGATGTACGCGTGCCTTGTAGCGTAGGGTTGTACTGACACACTCAGCATCAGGGGATTTCCAATTCACACAAGATCGAACTGCACCAGTTCATTATGCGAAGGCCGGCTGCCTGACTCGTCACCGTCGAACTGAACCCCGCACTCTGTTGAACTGCTGAAATATTTTAGTACGGGTTAGATATAGTGCCAAACTAGTACCTGAAAATCTCATCCCCAAATATGCATGTCAATCTTCACAGTTGGAAGTAATCTGAGCTATCTCAAAACATCTAACTGAAACATACATGCAAAAACAAAACCAGTACAAGCAATACAAACAATCAATACGCTAGGTTTAGCGGAATATTATTCAACATGACAAAATTGAACGTTCAACATTCTCTATCACGGCAGTAGAACTGAACTTCGGATAGAAAATAAAGGTAACAATAGCAACAATTGGTAGTTGTGTAGAGAAGGGCATGCATCAGCAGTGGCAGAAATGTTGCGGCTATGCCAGACAGTCGTAGGTGTAGCAGCTTGCAGCAAGGAGCGGCCGATATTCAGCTCCTTGAGCGACCCGGCACAGAGCAATAAGTTGTACTGTTGAGCTGGAGGTCCTCGACCCCACGACTCCTCCAGCAGGCTGCACTATTGACGCTGAAGCATAAGTCATGCCGTTGGAGTGGGAGGCGCCCATGACAGTGACATTGAACGGACAGCGGTGGCGGCGGTGAACTTCCTGTACACGGTGGCGGCGTAGCACCATCGAGGAGGAGGCAGAGTGGTGGTGGGGGAGTATCACCGAATGCCAGAGAATAAGTTGACAATTATGTATTCTATTTTGTTTTGAACTTAAGTGTGCGGATGAATTGAACTTCTCCGTTACATATTTCACTGAACCTAGTCCTCCAGAATGTTTATCTTTTTTAGTTACGTTGGCATGAGGCTATGAAATACATCACAACAATTATTTTTTGGGTGAGTTTCAAAAAACATAATACTATGTGAACAGTACAACCTGACCTAACTAGATATGCAACATGGAGTAGACATGTATGGTTTCTCAACTTTTCACAAAAAACTGCAGCTGTACTATCATCTATTGAAAATGAATCACAAAAATAATGGAGAAGACTTATTAAAAATGGGAACACCTTGTCCAGTTTTGATCAAATTGAGATCACAAAGAGCACTCACTTCTTTCTCTATAGAGTCCAGGTTATAGAAAAAATGATCAAGACATAAGAACAATGATCACTTGTACTGCCTGGAAAATAACAAGCAAACTTATAGCATTTGATCATTCGAACTTGTCACGATAGAAACAGAGAATTGTGTGCACGGATACAACTTGCATCATCAAAATTTAGAGTTCTTTTAACTCCAGAATGCTTCCACAGGACATTCAAAACCCAAAAGCAAAATAACAAAATTAGTGTAACGTTTGTAAAACTTAGTTAAAGTAGAATTACTTTTGTTTTATAACACCACATACTTGAGTGCTTGCGCCCGTTTAAATCTGAATAAAAGGAATATCATTATCTTAGGACTTTATCCCATTTTCATCACTAGTACACAGTTCATGTACATGTTGTTCTCCCATAGGCATTAACAAAAGCACCATACGTGCTAGGAAGAACAGGGCACTTGAATCAGAATTGACACCGAAGAAACTCGCTGCAAAACACAACTTATTCAGGTGATATATCTAAACTTATAGAAACTGAATCTTGTACTAACGATATTTTTTTCACACGCATCAACTATTCTATGTTTTTTCATGGACTGACAACAGAATACACACCGAGCTAATGTTATGTTTAGTACCAAAATTCTCTGTTCATGAACTGATAGTATTTCTCCCTTTGGACTGAAGAAAAGCACACTCCTAGGCACGCAAGCGAAGCCGTTTCAAGATACAGCCAGCATCAGCAGGAATTCAAGTGAAAGGCACCGAGGTAATAGGAAATGAACATATGACGAAGAATTGAACATAAAAGAAAATATTTTTTGAGAAGGAAGAAGATATCAGGAGGATCTGGTGAACCTGCTACACATACTCCTGTGGACTTACGGTTCCGGTGAAGTGGAGCTAATGGTAGAGGGGATCACGAGCAGCGGCGGGATGGTCGGGGCTGGATCTCGTGGCAAACTGGACCCGTGGTGCGGCGGCGGGGGAAGGGGTCATTGGTGCGCAGGGCAGGTGCCGCGAGGGGACGTGGGGGCGGCGGCCGCGTCTGGACGTGGGCGCGGCGTCCACCGCTGGAGGTGGGCGTGACGTCCACGGCAGGCACGGCGGTCAGTGTTGGAGGTGGGCGCGGCGGCCACTGCTGGAGTTGGGCGCGGCGGCCATGGATGGAGCTGGGGCGGCGGCCGCGGCGGGAGGTGGCTGGGGTAGCCGCGACGGGAGGTGGCGGGGGCAGCGACGACGGGCGGCGGCGCATCGCGAGACGGGTGGAAGTAGGGGGCGACACCGGGAGCGAGGGAGGATGTGGGGGCAGGGCGGCGCCGGGATCCGCGAAGGAGGTAGGGGCGGTCGGTGCCGGGAGCCGGGTGGAGGAGGGGGACGGGCAGCACCGGGAGATAGGGACGAGGTGGGGAGCGGGCAACACCGGGAGCAGGGAGAAGGTGGGGCCAGCCATGCCGAGAGCCTGTAGACGGTGAGATCAGCGGTGGGTTTTTTCGTCCAGTGCCGATTCAGGTTAATCAACTGGTCTGAAAAAACGGATGCGGTCTATATAAGGCGTGATGGTAACAGAATGTTATTTTGTTACAAGTACCAGAATAGCTCTGTCCTATATATATAACTGAAATAAACATCCAATTACATAAGTGACTATGCAGATCATTCGCACACAGCTCAATAAACAATAGTATGCATTCCAAACTAGGAGCAACGAACGTCTAGTCATCTACTTCTTGTGACGCTCCCGCCACTGCTCTGTGGCTCGATCCCTCGTCTGGGGCAGGAAGAAGACACTCCCTCATGTCAACGATCCGCATGTACATCTCGTAGCATGTGTACGCGTCCTTGACCGCGTACTTGACGTATTGTTCATCCAGTCTCTCATGCCAGACACTGTGCCAGGCGTTCTTGTCCTTCTTGCTCTCATCCTTCATCTTCATGTAGTAGCGGTCGATGATGGCCAAGGCGAGGTCAACTAGGGAGTTCTGTTTGTTGTTGTCGTTGCCCCAGACCTTGTAGTGGTCCTGGATGTTGACAGGATTTTGGCATTTCAAGCCCGAAACATTGAGCGCTTTAAGATCATTGGTGGTGTCCACCGTAGCGAAACTGTAGTCGGAGTTGTTGATAAACCTGGAGAAACGCTCGAAAGGCCTTGTGGCCAGGTGGTAGTGGTAGACGAGGACGTCATGTCGCACGCACAACTAGGTGATGGCAACCTTCTAATCGTGCTCGGCACGACCAATTGTGTACTCGAGGTTGAAGTCGACCACTTGGTACTTGTCCTCAGCAAGCAACTGATCCATAATTTGGATGGAGCTCTCCATCGAGACCAGCTTGTTCGTGTACACCATTGATGTCTACTACACAACCTTTTTTTTTAGACATTGTTGGGCCTCCAAGTGCAGAGGTTTGTAGGACAGTAATAAATTTCCCTCAATTGGATGACCTAAGGTTTATTAATCCGTAGGAGGCGTAGGATGAAGATGGTCTCTCTCAAACAACCCTGCAACCAAATAACAAAGAGTCTCTTGTGTCCCCAACACACCCAATACAATGGTAAATTGTATAGGTGCACTAGTTCGGCGAAGAGATGGTGATACAAGTGCAATATGGATGGTAGATAAAGGTATTTGTAATCTGAAAATATAAAAACAGCAAGGTAACTACTGATAAAAGTGAGCGTAAATGGTATTGCAATGCTTGGAAACAAGGCATAGGGTTCATACTTTCACTAGTGCAGGTTCTCTCAACAATAATAACATACTTGGATCATATAACTATCCCTCAACATGCAACAAAGAGTCACTCCAAAGCCACTAATAGCGGAGAAACAAACAAAGAGATTATGGTAGGGTACGAAACCACCTCATAGTTATCCTTTCTGTTCTATCTAATCGAGAGTCCGTAGTAAAATAACATGAAGCTATTCTTTCCGTTCAATTTATCACAAAGTTCATATTAGAATAACACCTTAAGACACAAATCAACCAAAACCCTAATATCACCTAGATACTACGCTATCACCTCAAGTATCTGTGGGCATGATTATACGATATGCATCACACAATCTCAGATTCATCTATTCAACCAACACAAAGTACTTCAAAGAGTGCCCCAAAGTTTCTACCGGAGAGTCAAGACAAAAACGTGTGCCAACACCTATGCATAGGTTCATGGGCGGAACCCGCAAGTTGATCACAAAAACATACATCAAGTGGATCACGTGATATCCCATTGTCACCACACATAAGCACGGCAAGACATACATCAAGTGTTCTAAAATCCTTAAAAACTCAATCCGATAAGATAACTTCAAGAGGAAAACTCAATTCATCACAAGAGAGTAGAGGGGGAGAAACATCATAAGATCCAACTATAATAGCAAAGCTCGCGATACATCAAGATTGTGCCATAGAGAGAACACGAGAGAGAGAGAGAGAGAGAGATCAAACACATAGCTACTGGTACATACCCTCGGCCCCGAGGGTGAACTACTCCCTCCTTGTCATGGATAGCGCCGGGATGATGAAGATGGCCACCGGTGAGGGATCCCCCTCCGGCAGGGTGCCGGAAAAGGCTCCCAAGAGGTTTTTGGTGGCTATAGAGGCTTACGATGGCGGAACTCCCGATCTATCTTCATCTTTGATGGTTTTAGGGTATATGGGAATATATAGGCGAAAGAAGTCGGTCGGGGGAGCCTCGAGGGGCCGACGAGACAGGGGGGCGCGCCCAGGGGGTGGGCGCGTCCTCCTATCTCCTAGCCTCCTCGAAGGTTCCTTGGCTTGTACTCCAAGTCTCCCAGATCATGTTCGTTCCAAAAATAACGCTCCCGAAGATTTCATTCCGTTTGGACTCTGTTTGATATTCCTTTTCTTCGAAATACTAAAACAGGCAATAAAACAGCAATATGGGCTGGGCCTCCGGTTAATAGGTTAGTCCCAAAAGTAATATAAAAGTGTATAATAAAGCCCGTAATCATTCAAAACAGATAATAAAATAGCATGAATTCTTCATAAATTATAGATACGTTGGAGACGTATCAACCACCGAGAGGGCCTTCCCCCTCACGTGGGTGTCCACTACGTGATGTGTGATGAACTTCCCGCCGTTGTCGTTGTCGGCCGCTGGGAGCGCCGTTGGAGCCACGGGGAGCGCCATTGGAACCGCTGGATGTCCGCTCTGTATATGTCGTCGTGGGTGTGCTTATTGTGTCGTGTGGAGCGAGAGATGTAGGTAAATGACCACAAGAATAAATGGGGGTCGGGCGGCCTGGATTCTCGTCGCGTCCGCACGACAGTTTTTGCAGCGGGTAACTGCATCATCTCGCGTCGCGCCCGGCGCAACCGCATGCACACGAACGTGCGTGATCATGCGCCAGCCCCAAACACTGGCAGCAAGTGTGGAGGGACGAGGGTAGAGTGCCAGGAGGGATGCAAGAGCAGAGCGCGCGTGGCGGGACGTGAGCAGAGCAGCCGCGGCCGCCTCAACCGCAAGCAACCACACGCATAGAGGAGTTGAACACACAGGAAATGGTTGTCTACAAGCCGGCCGATACATGCGTCGCTGCGTAGAGAGCGGCCGTGTGCTACTACCGCCGTCTTGATCTATTAGTCCCCTTTATATTCTATGCCATATTTTGACCTTAAATTTAACCAACAAAATATTATGTTACAAAAGTTATATAATTGGAAACTATGTTCAAAAACGAGTCCAACGATATAATCTCTGGAGACATGCATTCATATTTTAGTAGTTCAATCTATAGTCAAAATTTGGCACAAAAATACATAGACGACTTATAAACCACGACGAGGGTAGTAGGTAATTTAATCGCAAACATTTTTATTTTATTAACCGTATATGTACGTGTCCTTTTGTCCTCCTCTCGCACGTCTTGTCACCATGCTACCACAGACGGCTTAGGGCGCAAGCCTGAGCAGCACGCGGGGTCGTTCTTTTGGCCAAACGGTGGTGAGCCCGTTCCCGCACAAGCTTCCCGCCCGAGTCGATGAAATCCCCGAAAATCCCAATGCTTACCGGCCTGCTATATAAACCCTCACGGTCAGCGGGTCTTGCGTCACATTTTCCCCTCCCTCCCTGTAGCTTATCTCATCTGCTTCTCCCACAATCGCCAATGGCACCGGTCCATCGTCATCGCTCAGCCACTCTGCCATCATCATAGGATAGCTCCAGCTGTGAGGCTACACCGCGGCGGCGGCGCAGCCCCGGCATAGTGTAATGCACGTGGCGTCCATGTTGGGTGTGCGTGGAACACCCACCAAATGCTCCGCCGCCGCTGCCCGTCGGCAGCTGTTGTCGGCTGCCGTTGCCGCCACCCCACTGTCGAAAGCCAGGGCCATTGTCCGCTCCGCCGCCGCATCCCTAAGGCGGGAGGTGGCCGCCGTGGCTGCCACCACGCTGTCGGACACCATGGCCATCACCTGCCCCGCCACCGCGGCCCGAAGGCGGGATGTGGTGGTCGTGGCCGCCACCCCATCATCGACCGTCATGGTTTCCAGCCCACCGTCGATGGTCGGGGTCATCACCCTCTCCACCACTGCCGCCCGAAGGCGGGAGGCGGAGGTGGAGGCCTGCAAGTGCCTCAGCGACCTTGCGCGCTACATCGAGGTCCTACGGGAGGAGGAGGAGCGCCTCATCGAGCATGCAAAGAGCCTTACCTCCACTGTGGCCGTAGCACACACCGCCACAGATACGAGGAATCGGGAGATCTATAAGGATAACCACCGCTTCAAGAGGGGTCGTTTGGAGCGGCAGAGGACGTTCAAGGTGAGCGTCGCTGAACATGCAGTGGCGGCAGGCACCGTATTGTAGTTGTCCAGCTCGTCGGTAGGCTCCTCCTCCTCTTCCTCTTACTAAGCGCGCTCGGCAGAGGAGAGGCTGCCAGAAGTAGTACAAAGCCCCTCCGTAGTGATAGTATTTAGGGGCTATTTTGTTCAGTTCATCTAACTATAGATGTGGTGAAACTTTACAATGTACTTAAAGTTAGCTAGAATATATAGTTGAACTAGCTATTTCAGTATGTCGTTGGCAAAAATTGGGGACAAGTTTGGTCGGTTCAGCTATCGAGTCGAACTGTTTGTATGAAGAATCTTTAATCTATGAATGAAATCTATGCTTAATTACTGAATTTTAGTTGCAAAAATTAGATAGTGCTAGTGATTTTTAGCTGCATATTTTGACAAATCGCAGTGTTACATGGTTGACAAATGGCAATGTTACTAGATCAACAAATGTCAATATTTCCAGTTTGACAAATGGCAATATGTCCAATATGACAAATGCAAATCTTACCAAATTGTCTGTACGTGGTTGCACACGGGTCATCCAAAACAACCGTTTGCGTTGAAGGGATGTACAAATCCTGCTCGGCACATTTTCTCTTGGCTTAGCACCGAAGTCTGGCTTTGCATACCATATTCAATCTGAACCATTTGTGTTGAAGAGATGCACAAATCCTGCACTGCGAATTTTCCCTTGACTTACTGGGGAAGACCATAACTCTCATTTTTCATATGGGTGTTCTATCTAAAACATTTGCAGTCAAGAGATGCACAAATCCTGCTCGGCACATTTTCCCTTGGCTTCCTGGGGAAGCTGTTGGTTTGCATACGGGTGTTCTAACTAAAACGTTTGCGATGGGTATTTTTTATTTAAAAACCATCGATGTTTTTCCAAAAGGAAATTGTTTGATAAATCTGTACATTGAGAGAGAGAGAGAGAGAGAGAGAGAAATGCAAGTTCGTTCAAACCATATCTTTCATTCAGTCACACTGTGAATTTATATTCATATGATCGAGATACAATATTAAACCCAAAAAAACTATTTTCGGCGGCGTCGGAGGCGGCGTGCCGCGCCGGTGTTGTCGTAGTTGTCCTCGAGGATGTCGTTGTTGAAGTCTTCAAGGCTGCATCGAATGTTCTTCACTTGGAAATAAAACATCATGTCCTCGCGGGATTGACGGGCGAGGCGTGGGAGGACGACAAATGGCAGCGCTGTGAGGTAGCAGTCGACGGCGGTGTCCCATGCCGCTGAGGGGGGCACGCGCACGGGCACGGGCGCGGCGGGTGCAGGCAAACGCACATGGACCGGCACCGCGATGGGTGGAGGGGTACGCACAGGCACGAGCGTGGGTGCTGGAATGTACATGAGCTCGCACGGGTCCATGGAGACCTCGCTGACGCCCGCGGCTTCCAGCTCTGCAATAGTGCTCGGCGACCAGCCCGTCAATGCTATGGGGATGGTCGTTGGCGCGGGCGTGGGGATGGGAGCTGAGACAGGCGCGGGGGCAACAACCGTCGCGGCTAGCTCGATCAGGGCAATGTCCATGAGGCCCCATTCCTCCTTATTTTCTATCTCCTCCTGCTCGGAGTTGACTTCACCAAACTTGAAGACTAGTGGCAGATGATCCTTTTGCACTATGGCGTTGGTGGAGGTCTGCGGGAGGGAGGGTAATGGGAGGCGAACAGTAAGGTCACACGTATTAAACAGCAGCTCAGGCACCATTAATGGAGAGGATGCGGGCAAGGCAGGCAGCCATGGAAGTCAAAAGGCCCGCTTCCCAGTGAGCCTATGCAGCGTACATCTCGCATGCTACCCGGTGAGCCTGTGCATTGGAGGACAGCTTGCACGCCTCTCGTTCAGCCTGCGCACCGGACTGCGCTCGCACACCTCCCGTTCAGTCAAGCAGCTGTCCGCAAGGCACCTCCTATAGCCATTAAAAGCCAGACACGTGGCATCACGTGAATGGTTAATAGAAAGCACATGATTTAAATTATACAAACGTTTGAGATGTTAAAGTGGCAGCTATTTGTTTCAAAATGCCTTTGTTTGTTGTTATTCGAGTGCGCCTTCTCTCAAAATGGACACAAAAAATACCACACCATGTTGGGTGCCATTCCATGATAGCATTCCAAGTTTCATGAATTTTAGACGAGTTTTGGATTTACTAGAATTTAAAAACAAAGTATCTCAATGTTTTGCCGGTAATCAACATTGCCTTGGTGTTTGAAATTCATTCCCATTTCTTGCATGGGACCTAAGAATGCACCCAAGGACACACATTTCATATGTCAACCCATTTTTCTGCATTGGAGCATGTGCATGTAGTTCAAATTTGAATTATGCACATAAAATGCCTAGAAAACCCACTTAATGTATAGAAATGTCCAAGCGAACCCCAACACAACACTCATGTCATTCTATGTTGACACTAGAAAAATTTTGAAAGCAAGAAGAGGCAACGGATATCGTTTCGTCCCCAAAGGTGGCATGTTCCTTACTGAAACCATCAGACTTGTTGTGAGAAGCTCTGGTTTACGAGAAGCTTATACCCAAACCTATCCCAAATGGGACAATTTGTTTACCACAGCATGTTGATGCTGCTCCATGATAGCATGTCAAGTTTCATGAACTTTAGACGAGTTTTGGATTTACTAGAATTTAAAAACCATGTATCCAACAATGGCAAGGTGTTTGACATTCATTCCCATTTCTTGCATGGGACCTAAGCATGCAAGCAAGGACACATATTTGATTTTTCAAACAATTTACATGCACTGGAGCATGTGCCTGTAGTTCAAATTTGAATTATGCACATAAATGCATAGAAAACTCAGTTAATGTATAAAAATGTCCAAATGAACCTTGAAAAATTCCTATAATTAACACAACACTCATGTTATTCTATGTTGACACTAGAAATAAATTGAAATCAAGAAGAGGCAGCGGATATTGTTTCATCTAGAAAGGTGAAACGTTTCCTACCGTAACCATGAGGATTGTTGTGAGAAGTTGTGGTTTGTGAGAATCTTATACCCCAACCTACCCCAAATGAGACAATATTTTTACCATGACATGTTGATGCCATTCCATGCTAGCATGTCAAGTTTCATACATTTCAGACGCGTTTTCGATTTACTAAAATTTAAAAACCATGTATCTCAATGTTAGTGTGGCACCCCGGCTCAGAGAAACTGGAATGCCCCGTATTCCGGCCCAGAGATCGAGGAGAAGTCTTCTGGAATATGGCATTGCTTGACATAGAACAAATCAGCTCTTATTACAAGAATAAATACAAAGGTCTGATGTTACAAAGATTCACATCAGCACGGCGACACTACGCCTGCGATACTACACTTGCTCTATGCTAGCAGCCGAACAACTCGTAGCAGCGGAAATCTTCTAGCAGCGGAACAACGACGAAGGTGGTGAACTCCACTCCACAGGGACTCTGGCTGGGACATGATCTAGCTCGCACGAATGGAAACCACGACAAGCAATCAAGCAATCACGGCATCACCCGTAATCTGGCATGACACGCCAGGTCAGTACATTGAATGTACTTGCAAGCTCACAACAACCAAAAACATCAAGGCAAGACAACAACATAGCATTAAGCAGATTAATTAAATTAACGGCTACCATGATATAACAGCAACTCCTAAACATAATATGAAACTACTACAATACTGATAAATCACCATCTCCGATCTCCATAACCATATCTCTCTTGGCTAACCGGCCAAGCAATATACCATCTCAATCACCTCGTGATCAAAACCAAACTGTAAATGTGATCCTTACGGCAATCACCACCCGACCAATAAATGGCCTGTGATCCTTACGGCGATCACCACCCGACCAATACATGGCCCGTGATCCTTACGGCGATCACAACCCGACCAATACTTGGCCAATCTGTACTGCTCCAAATATCCACATATCCATCAACTATACGGCATTCCGTCAGGTGAGTGTTGATCGAATGGTGTACCCTAGTACGAACCCATGCCCATGACCGAGGACGTGGCTATCGATAGACTAAACACACACTTTGCAGAGGTAGCACACTGTACCCACACCACAGAACCCATGGCCTCACACTCCAATTCGGGTGGACCAACGGCGTTCCGACAAAACCGATCTACTACCATGACACTCTCCCGGCCACTCCGACTCACTCCCCACTAGGCTAGTCATGGGTGGCCCCGTGTCTACCTCCAGACACAATGACCACCGTCGTGGTCAAACATAAACGATCCCACACGGGGACCCGAGCTCAAAATCAAACTACGGGCACACAAGGCTTATGTCCGCCTACCTGATTAGGGTAGCGCGCGCCCATAACCTTCCCTCGTTGGAGGCACTAGCGAGAGGCACGACAATAGATCGCATTAGGTCCGTCCCATACCGGCAAATGTGGTTGCACTGGAAAATTTTGATTCGGCGGCACCTGACCAACTTACTGACGGAATTTATCCACAAAACTATAACCATGATAACTGATACTCCGATGTCAACTATAATCCAGGTCATAGAAATATCCAACAAATAATCCCAGCATAATATCATCATCTCAAAATACTCCAAGGATAGCATAACACTACTATCATGATGAATCCGAAACAATAATCCTACTACTCCAATAACAAGAGTACAGCTATCCAGCTAAGATCCACATGTAACCATCATCTCCGAAACAATACTCCAAGCAACAGCACATCAACTAGCATCATGAAAATAATCATACTAATCACTAATAATCCAAAGGTAGCATGATATCCAAAGTAATACTCCAAAACATACTAATAGATATCATCATGAACAATCATAATATCAGTCACTAATATTCCAATGGCAACATGATACTAATCAACTACAAACTTAACTCCTAGTAATCAAAACAATAGTATGGCAACAACAAGATCAAAATGATCCTCCGAGAAAATGCCATGCACAGAGTCATGTTGCTAAAGCAATATTTTAAACAAGTTCAAATAAATGAAACCATGTCACTGCATTATAGTGATGCAAATGGAGGGTGTGGCTTGCGTGGGGTGGAAGAAATCACTGGGAGAAAGTGCGAGAAGCTCGTGGAAAGAATCACCGGAAATCGTTCTCTCTCGAAGGGGGCTGATTAAGGTCAGGGGCAAAATGGTCATTTTCATTATCCAAAACATAATAAAAGTGATACCAACTGAAAGGGCTCGACGAAACGATGAAGTGAGCGTTTGTTCCACCTTAAACGGAGTTATGGTTGAAAAGTTATGAGATGTTGAAGTTCAGGGACTTTTCTGCAAAAATAAAATTCACACTCGGGTCCCTGAGTGGATAAGGCAGAGGTGTAAAGTTAGAAATACGTTTTCGATCAGTGAAAATGTAAAACGGAAAGACGCCTTCACTTATCTGACGTGGCGTGGACCGGTCAACGCTGTCGTGCGGGTCCCACGCGGGTGGGGCCCGCCACTTATCCACTTGGCAGGGGTGGGGCCGAGGCTTGGGTCACTGACGCCTGGGACCCGCGGGGTCCATGCAAATGGTCAACGCCCTCCTCCCGCCTTCCTTCTTCTTCCCCGAAGGGAGCAGGGGAGGGGCAAGGCAGTGGCGCGGCCGGCGCCGGCCCCGGCGACTCCGGCCACCTCCGGCCAAACGGAGGCCACCCGCGGGCTCGGGAGGACCGACCGCACCCGTCCCTAGGGCTAGCCAGCTCCGGGGAGTGGCGGGACGATCGCGAGGAGAGGGGAACAGCAGTGGCTCTGGCGGCGGCGATCTTCGGGGATGACGGCACCAGAGGCTCCGGCGACGGGCTGAGAGGCAGGGAAGATCGCGGGGGACTAGGTGGGCCTCTGGTGGTGGTAGAAGGAGGGGAGGGGCTCGACTCCGGGTGGATTTAGCTGAGCCGAGGCGGCAGCCATGGCGACGATTAGCGGCGAGGAGGCACTCCGGGGCTCGGGCAACTGGCTAGGCAGGACCAGAGGAGGGTGGGGAGGTCGATGGAGAGCTCAAAGGGCTCGGGGGAGGCCATTTATAGGCGGGGCGAGGGAGCACGGCCTCGGGTGCCGCCGGGCTTGTCCGGCTGAAGCTCTGGCGACGGCCAGCGAGCATGGGAGGGCACGAGAAGGCGACGAGCACTGATGCAGGGGTCACGGAGAGGTAGGCAATGCCGGGGAGCAGAAGAAGAGGCCGAGCGCCATTAAAACATGTCGGAGCACTCTGCTCCCGTGGGCGTTCGGCAGCGAGCGTCGGTGAGCGTCGATGAGGAAACGGACGAAGGGGGAGAGGGGTCCAGGAGCACGAAGACGATGAGGGGGAGGTGTAGGGCATTAATGGCGAGGTCAGGGACGGTCGGAGCAGCACTGCCGATGAGAACAATGGCTAGACCACCGTTTTGGCTGGCTGCCCTCGTGGTCACCACTGGCATGGCATGCTTCGGAGTTTTTACTGAGGCTAAATCATGTCTACCGCATAGTCCTTCCAGCGTGGAGTATTACTACGGTAAATAGATAGGCAGAGACAAAGGGAGTGGAGTAAACCAAGCTCCACAAGTTTGTTGTTGCAAACTTGGCAACATCCTAGAGGTAACACCAAAGAGGGTAAATGGTAGAATTGATGTCTGGGGAGTTTAGCTATGGAGGGACTATGATCCTGGGGAGTTTGAGGAGAAAAGGACCAAGATAAATCATAGTTGCTTCACAACTGCTTATTTGGTCCAGAAATGAAGATCAGGATGGTGCACTCACATGGAGTGTCAACTTGAGCTCATATTGGGCAAAGCTTGATCATTTGGTCATATGGAGATGTTGTAAAAAGCTCATGCCAAATGGACAAGCCAAAATGGCACTTGCTTCACAAACATCTCCTCTGGACAAAAACTTGGAATAATTATGGTGGTCCAATGGATCAATGAAATGATGCCAAATTGGGTGGAGAGATGTTTTATGGGTGGAATAATGATCTGGTAATTTATTAGGATTTTTGAAGCAATATAAAATACACTTGCTTCACAACCTAAAAATATTGCCAGAATCAAAGATTTGCTCCTGTGCTCACATAGATGATTGGATAGGGCTGAAAATGGGTGGAAGGGGTTAATATGAGCACATTAAGGAGTGTGCAAAAGTGCAACTTATTTGGATACTCCTAGCTAGTACTTCCTTCACAAAGCGTTTTGTTTGACAGAAACTTTGAAAATTCACTGAGAAAGACTGGCTAGGCAAATAAATTTGAACTTGTGCATGGGGCAATTATTTGGACATATAATCATGCCCAAAATGTTTGGGAGGCACTAGGATAAATATAAATGGCACTTCCTTCACAAAGTGCCATTCAGGGCAGAATAGGAAAAGGAATATTGGGGAATTATTTTTGAACTAGACAAGGCAATGTTTGGGCATATTTGAGCTATATATGACCCAAAGGAATTATAAGAATTATTTGGGGATTTTTGGATGGACAAAAATATAGGTTGCTTCACGACCTAGGGCAAATAGGTTATTCCTTTAATGAAAAAGGAATTTTCCCTAGAAAAAGATTTTAGGGTTTGGTCAAGGAGTGAAGTGACATGATATTGGCAAGTTTTTGAGAATGATGAGCCACTTGGGAGGGGAATTGAGCATGATTTCCCAGGTGGCAAGGCCACTGAACCACTCCAAAAAGAAAAACAGAGCAAAAACCAATTAAATCCAAAGAAAACAAAAGGGCCAAAATCCGGGCTGTTACAGTTAGCGGCCAAGCGACGGTGGCAAGGTATTTGACATTCATTCTGATTTCTTGCATGGGTCTTAAACATGCAACCTAGGACACACATTTAAATTTTGAACCCACTGATATGCACTGGAGCATGTGCATGTAGTTCACATTTGAATTATGCACATAAATGCATAGAAAACTCAGTTAATGCATAAAAATGTCCAAGCGAACCCTGAAAAATCCCAAAAACTAACACAACACTCCTGTTGTTCTATGTTGACACAAGAAAAAAATTGAAAGTAAGAAGAGGCAACACATATCGTCTCGTCCCCCAAGGTGGCACGTTCCCTAGCGAAACCATCAGGTTGTTGTGAGAGAAGCTCTGGTTTGCGAGAAGCTTATACCCAAACCTTCCCCTAATGGGATAATATTTTTACCATGACATGTCGATGCCATTCCATGATATCATGTCAAGTTTCATGAATTTTTAATGAGTTTTCGATTTACTAGAACTTTAAAACCATGTATCTCAATGTTAGCGGCCGAGCGACGGTGGCAAGGTGTTTGACATTCATTCTCATTTCTTGCATGGGACTTAATTAAGCATGCAACCAAGGACACACATTTCAATTTTGAACCCATTTATATGCACTGGAGCATGTGCCTGTAGTTCAAAATTGAATTATGCACATAAATGCATAGAAAACTCAGTTAATGTATAAAAATGTCCATGTGAACCCCGAAAAATCCCAAAAATTGACACAACACTCCTGTTGTTCTATGTTGACATGAGAAAAGTTTTGAAAGTAAGAAGAGGCAACATATATAGTTTCGTCCCCTAAGGTGGCACGTTCCCTACCGAACCCATCAGGCTTGTTGTGAGAGAAGCTCTGGTTTGCGAGAAGCTTATACTAAACCTGCCCCAGATGGGATAATATTTTTACCATGGCATGTCGATGCCGTTCCATAATATCATGTCAATTTTCACACTTTTCAGACGAGTTTTCGATTTACTAGAATTTTAAAACCATGTATCTCAATGTTAGCAGCCGAGCGACAGTGTGAAGGTGTTTGACATTCATTCTCATTTCTTCCATGTGACCTAAACTTGCAACCAAGGACACACATTTGATTTTTAACCCATTTTTTTGCACTGGAGCATGTGCATGTAGTTCAATTTTGAATTATGCACGTAATGAAGGAAATATGCCCTAGAGGCAATAATAAAGTTATTATTTATTTCCTCATATCATGATAAATGTTTATTATTCATGCTAGAATTGTATTAACCGGAAACATAATACATGTGTGAATACATAGACAAACTTAACGTCACTAGTATGCCTCTACTTGACTAGCTCATTAATCAAAGATGGTTGTGTTTCCTAACCATAGACATGTGTTGTCATTTGATTAATGGGATCACATCATTAGAAGAATGATGTGATTGACTTGACCCATTCTGTTAGCTTAGCATTTGATCGTTTAGTATGTTGCTATTGCTTTCTTCATGACTTATACAAAGTTCCTACAACTATGAGATTATGCAACTCCTGTTTACCGGAGGAACACCTTGTGTGCTACCAAACGTCACAACGTAACTGGGTGATTATAAAGGAGCTCTACAGGTGTCTCCAATGGTACATGTTGAGTTGGCGTATTTCGAGATTAGGTTTTTTCACTCCAATTGTCGGAGAGGTATCTCTGGGCCCTCTCGGTAATGCACATCACTATAAGCCTTGCAAGCAATGTGGCCAATGAGTTGGTTACGGAATGATGCATTACGTAACGAGTAAAGAGACTTGCCGGTAATGAGATTGAACTAGGTATTAGATACCGACGATCGAATCTCGGGCAAGTAACATACCGATGACAAAGGGAACAATGTATGTTCTTATGTGGTTTGACCGATAAAGATCTTCGTAGAATATGTAGGAGCCAATATGAGCATCTAGGTTCCGCTATTGGTTATTGAACGGAAACAGTTCTAGGTCATGTCTACATAGTTCTCGAACCCGTAGGGTCCGCACGCTGAACGTTATGATGACAGATATATTATGAGTTTATAAGTTTTGATGTACCGAAGATTGTTTGGAGTCCCGGATGTGATCACGGACATGATGAGGAGTCTCGAAATGGTCGAGACATAAAGATTGATATATTGGAAGCCTATATTTGGATATCGGAATCGTTCCGGGTGAAATCGGGATTTTACCAGAGTACCGGGAGGTTACCGGAACCCCCCGGGGGTTTCATGGGCCTACATGGGCCCTAGTGGAGAGGAAGAGAGGAGGCAAGG
>NC_041393.1:196864140-196882401 GCF_002162155.2 Triticum dicoccoides | reverse complement strand
ACAAGGAGAGGGGGCCGGCGCCCCCCTTTCCTTCCTCTCTCCCTCCTCCTTCCCCCCTTCTCCTTCTCCAACTAGGAAAGAAGGGAGTCCTACTCCCGGTGGGAGTAGGACTCCCCCTTGGCGCGCCCTCCTTGGCCGGCCGCCCCATCCCCGTTGGCTCCTTTATATACGAGGGTAGGGGGCACCTCTAGACACACAAGTTCATCTTCGTGATCGTTCCTTAGCCGTGTGCGGTGCCCCCCTCCACCATATTCCACCTCGGTCATATCGTAGCAGTGCTTAGGCGAAGCCCAGCGTCTGTAGAACATCATCACCGTCACCATGCCGTCGTGCTAACGGAACTCATCCCCGACACCCTGCTGAATCGGAGTCCGGGGATCGTCATCGAGCTGAACGTGTGCTGAACTCGGAGGTGCCGTACGTTCGGTACTTGGATCGGTCGGATCGTGAAGACGTAGGACTACATCAACCGCATTGTCATAACGCTTCCGTTTTCGGTCTACGAGGGTACGTGGACAACACTCTCCCCTCTCGTTGCTATGCATCACCATGATCCTTGCGTGTGCGTAGGATTTTTTTTTGAAATTACTACGTTCCCCAACAGTAAATTCCTAGAAAACTCAGTTAACATATAAAAATGTCCAAACGATCCCCAAAAAATTCCAAAATTTAACACGACACTCCTGATGTTCTATGTTGACACCAGGAAAAAAATGAAAGCAAGAAGAGGCAACGAATATCATTTTTCCACAAAGGTGACACATTTCCCTAACGGAACCAGGAGGCTTCTTGTGAGAAGCTCTGGTTTGTGAGAAGCTTATACCATAACCTGCCCCAAATGGGACAATATTTTTTACCACGGCATGTTGATGCCATTCCATGATAGCATGCCAAGGTTCATGAATTTCGGACGGGTTTTAGATTTACTAGAATTACAAAAGCAAGTACCTCAATGTTTGACGGAGAGCCACAGTGCCTTGGTGTTTGAAATTCATCCCCATTTCTTGCATGGGACATAAGCATAAACCCATGGACACATATATGATTTTACAACCCATGTTGATGCACCGGAGCATGTGCATGTAGTTTAATTTTGAATTGTGCACCTGAAATGGCTAGAAAACCAATTTAATATATAGAATGTCCAAACGAACCCTGAATAATCCCAATTTTTTTACGACGCACATATAGTTGCATGTTCACTGCAAATAAAAATTTATAGCAATTCAAACACCCTCCATCGCCGTTGTGACCCCATTATGTAATTCAAATCAAGATGAAAAATCAAGTAGATCGCACACAGTTTATTATCATCAACCGTGTGAGATGCAGTACAAAATAACTTGGAGTATCGTCAGAGTATAGTACGCCTATGGATTACGCGAGAAGATGCATAGGGTATAGTCCACTCCCGGCGTGTGAAGCACACTAGCTTGCTCCCCAAATATCATTTCACAGTTCAATCATCACCGGTGAAGGCGGGGACGTGGACCCGTGTCATGAGGGCAACTTCAGCGGCCCACTCCGGCGAGAGCGCGGCCGCAACCGTCATGCGCATGCTAATAAGGTGCATGAGCGCGGCCGGAATCTGCGACCGGGCGGCCAAGGCAGCCCAAACGGTCGCTGTTGCTTCTCAGGTGGCGGCAGCAACATCTTCCTTGGGGATAGCAACTGGCGAGAGTGGCACAGCAGCTGTCCGTTCTGTAGTGGTGGCCTTGGCCCTGATGGAGGTCGCCCACGACCATGTCGAGGCCGCCCATGCCCAGCTCGTGGTGCTCATCGCACAAATCAAACGAAGCTTCTTCGACAACGGTTGGCAAACCACGATCGAAGAGTTGGCAATCACCAAGAGCATTCGAGCAGCCGTTTGTTCCTCCGCCGCATACCTTGCCACGACGGAGCCTGTCCAAGCCCAGATCACGACTGCCCACGCTTAGCTCGTGGCGGCCTTTTCCAAAGAGATGGCGGACGCGGATGGCGAGATGCTTGCCAAGTATGGTGCAATGGATGCCATGGAGCCTGATACGTCTCCAACGTATCTATAATTTTTTATTGTTCCATGCTGTTATATTATCAATCTTGAATGTTTTATAATCATTTTATAGTCATTTTATATCATTTTTGGTACTAACCATTGACATGGTGCCAAGTGCTGTTTTCTGCATGTTTTTTACATCGTAGAAAATCAATATCAAAGGGAGTCCAAACGCAACGAAACTTTACGAAGATTTTTTTGGACCAAAAGGAACATAATGGGCCCTGGCTATGCCTCGGGGGTGCTCCGAGGAGAGCACAACCCACCAGGGCGCACCAGGAGGCCCAAGCACGCCCTGGTGGGTTGTGCCCACCTCGGGTGCCCCCCGGACCGCCTCTTTTCTCTATAAATACCCCAATATTCCCAAAACCCTAGGGGAGTCGACGAAATATTGATCCAGCCATCGCAGAGTCCAGAACCATCGGATCCAATCTAGACACCATCTCAGATGGGGTTCACCACCTCCATTGGTGCTTCTCCGATGATGCGCGAGTAGTTCTTTGTAGACCTTCGGGTCCGTAGTTAGTAGCTAGATGGCTTCCTCTCTCCCGCTGAATTCTCAATACAATGGTCTCTTGGAAATCCATATGATGTAACTCTTTTGCGGTGTGTTTGTTGGGATTGATGAACTTTGAGTTTATGATCAGATCTTTCTTTTTATATCCATGAAAGTTATTTGAGTTTCAATTATCTTTTATATGCATGATTGCTTATAGCCTCATATTTCTTCTCAAATATTTGGGTTTTGTTTGGCCAACTTGATCTATTTATCTTGCAATGGGAAGAGGTGCTTTGTAGTGGGTTCGATCTTACGGTGCTTGATCCTAGTGACAGAAAGGGGAACCGACACGTATGTATCATTGCTACTAAGGATAAAACAATGGGGTCTATCTCTACATAGATAGATCTTGTCTACGTCATGTCATCGTTCTTATTGCATTACTCCGTTTCTTCATGAACTTAATACACTAGATGCATGCTGGATAGCAGTCGATGTGTGGAGTAATAGTAGTAGATGCAGGCAGAAGTTGGTCTACTAATCTTGGACGTGATGCCTATGTAATGATCATTGCCTAGATATCGTCATGATTATTTGAAGTTCTATCAATTGCCCAACAGTAATTTGTTCACCCACCATTTGATATTTTTGTCGAGAGAAGCCACTAGTGAAACCTATGGCCCCGAGGTCTCTTTCCCATATATTTGCCTTTGCAATCTACTTTTCCTTTGCATTTATTTTCAGATCTATTAAACCAAAAATACAAAAATACCTCGGTGCAATTTATTCTTATTTATTTTATTTGGCGTTCGATCTATCAATCTACTACAATTTATCTCACTCCCGTGTGCCTATCTTGAGGCGCCATACCCGGAAGGGATTGACAACCCGTTTAACACGTCGGGTTGCGAGGATTTGTTATCTGTGTATAGGGGCTGTTTACGTTGTGTTGCTTGGTTCTCCTACTGGTTCGATAACTTTGGTTTCATATCTAAGGGAAATACCTACCGCCATTGTGCTGTATCATCCCTTCCTCTTTGGGGAAATAGCGACGTAGCTTCAAGCGACATTGAAAGGAATTTCTGGCGCCGTTGCAAGGGAGGATCTTCAACATATACCAGGTTCCTAATCACAAATCTCATCTCCTCGCAATTTACATTATTTGCCGTTTGCCTCTCATTTTCCTCTCACCCACTGCACAAAAATTTGCCATTTTTATTTGCCCCTCTTTTTCGTTCGTCGTTTTCTTGCCGGATCTGTTTTTGAGTGCAATCTTATTGTGTAGTCATCATGACTCAAGAGAACACCAAGTTATGTGATTTCTCAAATACCAACAACAATGATTTTATTGGCACTCCGATTGCTCCTCCCGCCACTAGTGCGGAGTCTTGTGATATTAATACTTCTTCCACTACAAAAAAAAGACACATCCGTGACATTTTGGGCCGAACAATTTTTTTCCTGTCATGCTTATGACACTTCTACGACGATAGTTGTGACAAAACACGGTATCATCATACATGTGGTGGGCTCCTACTTCTATGAAAAAGATTCATGACAGAAAATGGACTTATCGTCCTGGGCGGGCCAGAGACGCAACTGCATGACATTCTTTGGGCCGTCCATCTGGGAGAAAACCATGGTAGAAGCGAGTGCGAGGAAAAATCGGGGGAGTTCCCAATTACGGTGGGTGGTCGGGGGCCGAGCGATGCGCATTTCTCTCATATGTACATGCGTGTGTGCGAGGCGTTGCGCTCTAACTAAACCCGAGCGATTGCACTGCAGGCTATGCGTTACTCAACCTGAGCAATCGATCGATCCCTTACTGTTAACTGAACCCGAGTGATTCCTTCGCTACTGCTGCTAACTGAAGCCGATCGATGCTGCCTCTGAATGAATAGTGAGCATTGTTGGGGGTTTGGATGAACAGTTCCCGGTGGGGGTTGGATGAACAGGACCCCATGGTTGTAGAGGCCGTTGCCGCTGGATGAATAGGACCCCGATCGATCGAGCCGGTGGATGAACAGGACCCCGTAGAGGGCTGGATGAACAGGACCCCGTGGAGGGCTGGTTGAACAATAGACGGTGGAGGGCTGGTTGAACAGTAGCCGATGGAGGGCTGGATGAATATTAGCCCGTGGAGGGGTGGTTGAACAGGACCCCGTGGAGAGGGTTGGTTGAACAGTAGCTGGTGGAGGAGCGCGCGGTGGAGGCTGGATGAACAGGAGCCCGTGGATGAACAGTCGCAGGTGGAGGCTGGAGGAGGTCAACGGTGGAGATGAACAATATCCTGTGGACTCCCGTTTTGCAGTACGCCACACCCCTCCCAATGAACAGGACCCCCGTTTCGACCATAGCGCTCCAACACAAGTACGTTTCCTCCGTTTTGCAGTACGCCACACCCCTCCTGATCAACAGGACCTCGTTTCGACCGTAGGAGGTCGGTTTCCTCCATTTTGCGGTATGCCAGAGCCCTCCCGATGAACAGGATCTCGTTTCCATCGTGGCCGGTCACACACAAGGCCGTTTCCTCTGTTCTGCGGTACGCCAGGCCTCGTTTCCATCGGCTGTTCCGTCCAAGCCGGTTGGCTCCCGATGAACAGCACGCGTTCCGTTGCCTGTTGATGAACACGACGCATTTCGTTGCCTCCCTATGAACACGACGACGACGCAGTTTCTTCGTTCCGACCCAGCCACAGCCATGTACATGAGCCCTGGTCGTACGTATGTGCGAGTAGGCGTTCAAGACCCCGCCCGTATGTACTTACGTGGCCGTATTACTTTCTTGCACCCTGGCCGCTGTAGGTACGTGTATATGCTACGTGCGCGCCTCTACTGCCACACGTGCCCTTCCTTACACGCCCACGGTTCATCACTGCAGCCTGCAGACAGACCGATCGACCAGTATGTACGTACACATTCGCGACCAGAATGAGAACGCTATGTACGTTTTGACCGGGTGGGTCCCGACTGTCAGGCACTTCCCTGCGTGCGAAGAGGTAGCTGTGGGTCCCAGCAGTCAGGAGGGAGAATCATTTTTTGCCCATAATACGGACGCACTTCCTTGCGTGCGAAGATGTAGCTGGTAGGTCCCAACAGTCAGGGGGGAAACATTTTTTTTTCGTGAAATACGGTGGCCCGTCCGGTGGGTCACTACTGTCAAGTGGAGGAATCATATTTTCCGAGTAATAAGGAGGCACTTCCTTGCCGCGGCCATGGACCTAGTTGTCAGCTTTTCCACGTACAGTACTCTTCTGACGGAAGCCGTTCGTTGACCATGTTGAACACGCCGCACCGAGAGCACCAAGGCGGTGGACGACGACGAGGCCTAGGAACGGAATGATGCGGAGCCGGGGGAAGATGCGACAGTGGATGCCCACACGGAGAGGAGTACGAGGGTTCACTAGTTCGGCCGTGGTGTGAGGCTGCCGTCATCGCAGGGCCTGGCCAGCGGTGGGAGTAGTAGGGGGCTGTGAGGCCTCCGCGGTAGCACAGCCGGCCACGGGAGGCAGGAGCAGGCAGCACGACTGGCCCTGCTTTGGGCGGCTGGAGCAAGAAGATCAGAGGTTGAAGAAGCACAACGGCCATAGGATGGACATTGTACGGTCACTGCAGCTAGAATCGTTTATATTGACTAAGTTGACAAAGCCCTTGGTACGCGTCAACTTAGTAGGCCCACAGGTCAGCCTCCGAAAAGGTGCACCCCAGATGTGAGGGGGAGGAATCATTTTTTGGGCGGGTGAAGCTAGAATATCGGAGATTGAAGAAGAAGCACGACATCCTTTTGATGGACATCCAACGGCCACTGTTGTTAGAATCGTGTGTTGCCTATAAGTTGATAAAGCCTTGCATACGCGTCAACTTATTTTGTTTTTTAAGGGGACGCGTCAACTTAGTAGGCCCACAAGTGTGTGGCAGAGAACTTATAGCCCATTTGAGATTTGTAAGAATGTATAGCTCATTGTTGAATTCTAATGGAATTTACTACAGCCCATTTACAGTATGTTAAAAGTACAACCCACTTTCTAGCTAGGACAATGATTAATAATTTCAACCAACCGTTCAAAACAGAATTCAATAAAAATTCCCACATTTTGATGGGATCCGGAAATATTTTTATCCCGAAATTTCTAGTCAGATTAAATACAATTTCAATATAATTTTTTCTTACCTAAAAATCCAACGAAACATTGCGCGCGCAACAATTAATGAAATTAAAATTTTCAAAATCCAAAAATAATATTTTATAAACTAATTACGTGTTTGGTGTATTTTTTTAGTTACAACCCAGTTTTTATAATTACATCCCATTTATTATTTCTTAAAGCCCATTTTCTTGTCAAGCCTAATGCATCCTCCTAGGAAAGATTTGCAGCCCAGTGGGGCGGAGAATAACAATTTGACCTTGCCTGGGTATTCCTCAAAAAAATGTATAGCTGGGCTAGCTATTTTCAGCTTGAAAAAAAAATTATTATCTGGGCTGGATATCTGTCCTGGGCTAGAAGGGCCACAGCCCGCCGAGTTAATACCCTGCTCTCCTCTGAACAACAACGAAAACATCGCTTGTCACATCCCTAGTTCTGGTCTGCTTTGGGCTAGCTAGTCATGTTTTGCATCATGTCTAATTTACACTTAATCTTGAAATGGGGATGTTCAAACCCTAGCACCAAATGAAATCCAACTAGGATCAAAATGAAATATTTTCAATGAACCCAAAATGCCCTTTGGAAATGTTCATAATTTTTGATAAAGGTAAAAACCTCTGCCAAAAATGATGAACATATTTCTAGGTCATTTCTGGATTTTTGAATTAAATCATATTGTATTTGACTTTGGGCATTTAAACACTATAAATAATTTAAATGCTCAAATAATGTTGGAATTATTTGTGGGACGCTGAAGTAATTCAGAGAGTGCTCATGAATATTTTCAGGATTTATTAAATTGATTTGGTTTTTAAAACTGGATCAAAAACAAACTGCAAAATTAGAAAACAAAAACAAAAAATAGAAAAGTGAGAGAAAGCTCACCTGACCTTACCTCGCGCTTGCCTACAGCCCACAGGCCCAGCACTGTGCAGCCCAGGAGCTGGCCCAGCCCACCACCGTTGCCAGTCATCTCCCTCCTCTCGCCAGAAGGACGAGATGCGCGTGCTCGACGTGCGCGATCACGTGTTGTGCCATGTCCTACTTCCCACCGCTGCCCCGACGCGTCTGGACAACGCCACACATCACCCCGGACCCTCTCGCCCACTCCCTTGTCCTCATCCCTCGTCTCTCTTGCTCTGCACCTCGTGCCCGAGCGCCACCATCGCCACCGACACTGTTCGCCGCGGCCACAGCCACCGCCTAGCCTCCCCAACACGTCCAGGAGCTCCACCTCCGCCGTCTATGCCTCCTCGAGGACACACGCGCCACCGAACGCCCCCGAACGCCCACACCGCCGTCTTCTTCAACCCTCGGCCATGAAGATCTCTGGTGACCGTACGCCGTCGTCAGGGCGTCCCCGAGCCCGCTAAGCTGCTCTACCGGCCCGCTGTGAGCTCCGCCGCACTCTCCCCCTAACCTCGCCGTCTTTTGCGCCCGCTAGCTAGCCCCGCCGTTGAAGCCGAACTCCGACCGCCGCCATGAGCTTGCTTCCGATGAGCTCAAGCCTCCCCGCGCCCTCCCGTGGCCTCCTCTGGATGCGGCCGACCATGGGCTACGCCCCGGTGCCCTTCCCCGCCGCTTCTGTGGCCTTCTGGCACCTCTCCGCCGTGCCCAGTGGCCACGGGCGGTTAACCGCCGGCGAGGCCTGTCATTAGGGCCTAACCACCCTGCTAACCAACATGTAGTCACTGACAGATGGGCCCTAATGTTTAATTAACCCGGCTAACTAATTAATTAGGTTAATTAATCTTTGTTAAACCGCTGTGCAGCTGACACCTGGGTCCTACGCGTCAGGTTTGACGCTGGTCAACCCTGTTGACTTGCTGACGTCACACAGGCGTCATGCTGACACAGTAAAGTATTTCTGGAATTAAAATAAATCAGGAAATGATTTAAGAATTTCAGAAAATATTCAAAACTTCTAAAAATCATAAAAATTAATCTATAACTCAGAATGCAATAAGTTATATATGAAAAATGATCAGAAAAATCCAATATGTCCATCTGCACTGGTTTCATGCATGTTAAAGCAACTTAAACCTGCTGTTTATATCAAAACATGATAATGCACTTTGTAAATTCATAGTTTGAGTTTGAACTTGAACCTTGGGTTCAAAATAACTTAAACCCATCTGGTTGTAGTTGCATTAGGCCAACGCACTCATATTGCCATGTCATGATCATGCATCATATTGTGCATTGCATTGATTGTGTTTCCTTCTTTGTTGCCGGAACTTGCCCCCTCTCGATAGATGTCATTCCGATGATGAGTTCAATGACACCGATGAAGAGATATTACTATCTTCAGAAGTGCCAGGCAAGCAAAACCCCCTTGTTCATTCTGATACAATCCCACTCTCTCGCTCCTGCTCTCTTTTACTGCATTAGGACAACAACGATTCAACTGTTACATGCTGCGGTAGTTGAACCCCTTTCCTCTGCATGACCTGTCATTGCCACAGTAAATAGATGAAACCCACTAGCATGAGTAGGAGTTGTTTGAGCCCTGATGTGCCTACTCATTCATGCTTGTTTGTCATGCCTGCTACTGCTTAGAGTTGAGTCAGGTCTGATTCATCGGGCATGAATTGGAGGTGTGTGAACATGTCGTACTGTGTGTGGTCTAAGTATGTGAACACGATTTGGTAAAGGTAGCGGTGAGAGGCCATGTAGGAGTACATGGTGGGTTGTCCCATTGAAGCCGTCCTCAGGAACTGAGTTCTGTGTTTGTGATCCATGAACAGTTACTACCACACATTAGGCTCCGGGAACTCCAAGCTCTCTCGACTTATTAATCAACTCGATCTCTGTCCAGGAGTTGCAACTAGTTTCTGGTGTTTGTAGGTTGTGTTAGTAGTCTACCAAGTGGCACCCGGAAAGGTGGGCTTGGGTCAGACTAGGCACCGTGGCCGGGTATGCTAAGCGCCGCCCGTTTGGTGGGCTTGGAACCCTTTACACATTGTTTGGGGCCGTGAGCGACACCCCGACCGGATCTCCTTGCGGATGGAACCCGAATAGGCGATAAACCTGGACTAGAGACTTGTGTGGTTAATCAGGTCGTGGCCGACACCCTCGCCAGGATTTTGCTTAAAGGTTGCCGAGATACATGACGTGTACATGGCCGCAAGTGGCGAGAGCGTGTGTGAAGAAGTACACCCCTGCAGGGTTAATATGATCTATTCGAATAGCCGTGTCCGCGGCAAAGGACCTCTAGGTTGCCTATACAATTCATAGACAAGTGAAAGTGGATACTCTAAAATACGCAAGATAAGCGTGAGTGCTATGGATGGCGTTCTTGTAGAGAGACAGGGTGGATCCATAGTGGTGTATTGATATGGTGAATATGTGGACTCGTGTGCGCCACCTCAAAAGAGTTACTTGCAGTCGTAGTTCAGGATAGCCACCGAGTCAAAGCTGGCTTGCTGCAGTTAAACCCCACCATCCCCTTTGTTGATAATGATGCATATGTAGTTAGTTCTGATGTAAGTCTTGCTGGGTACATTTGTACTCACATTTGCTTAATTTATGTTTTTCACAGAGACTCCAGTCTCGCTAGTAGTTCCGCATGGACTTTGACGTTTAGCTTGTTACCTCAGCTACGATCTTGTGCCCTCGGCAGGATCTGGTAGATAGTCAGGCTTCTCAGTCTTTTTCATTTATAGTTGTCTGTACTCAGACATGTTAAGCTTCCGCATGTGCTTTGACTTGTATGCTCTGAATGCTGGGTCGAGAGACCCATGTTTGTAATATCTCGCTCCTAGGAGCCTATTGAATTAAATACTTGAGGTGTAGAGTCATGTTGTGATGCCAAGTTGTATTTGCACATATCGAGCATATTGTGTGTATGTTGTTGAAATGCTTGGTATGTGTGGGATCTGACTATCTAGTTGTTTATCTTTGATAGCCTCTCTTACTGGGAAATGTCTCCTAGTGCTTCCACTGAGCCTTGGTAGCTTGCTACTGCTCCGGAGCACTTAGGCTAGCCGGCATGTGTCCTCCTTCGTTCCTGTGTCTGTCCCTTCAGGAAAATGTCATGCGGTGTCTACCGGAGTCCTGTTAGCCTGCTACAGCCCGGTTTACCGCAGTCCTGCTAGCCCAGTTGCTACAGCCCGGATTCGCTCGTTGATGACCAACACGTTCGTTGCTTGGTCATGTATGCCTGTCCCTGTAAGTTAGTGCCACTTTGGATTCACGACTAGCCATGTCAGCCTGGGCTCCTTGTCATATGGATGCTAGCGACACTATCATATACGTGTGCCAAAAGGCGCAAACGGTCCCAGGCCTGGTAAGGCAACACCCGTGGGAATACTGTGCGTGAGGCCGCAAAGTGATATGAGGTGTTACATGCTAGATCGGTGTGGCATTGAGTCGGGGTCCTGACAGCTTTGGTATCAGAGCCTAACTGCCTGTAGGATTACCAAGCCAAACTGGTCGAAGTTGAGTCTAGAAATTCTTTAGTTATATAAGGGAATTGATTGTGGATGGGAACGTAAGGCTCTTTTTACTCCTTATACCTTATGCCCTTCTGATCCGAGTCATCTTATCTTCCTACGGGGTTAAGAAACTAGGCTTTCTCTTCTTTCTATCAGGATCATGTGTTACTAATCTGTAGACTTATAGATTGATGGATTTAAGCCTCATTTCAGTTCCTACCACTTCCGTGTATTCATAGCTGGCCTCAGAATCTTGTTATTGAGGTGATCGAGTGGTTATGCCACCATTTTGTAGGATGTCTCAAATCATTCTAAGCATTTACAGCCGTTATGTTGTCTGAGTCATCCCAGGTTTCTAAACAGTCTGATGCATTTGCAAATCCGTTCTTATCGTTTCGATGTTCCTTTGGCCAGGTTAACCACACTAACTAGTGTGTTGAGGTACTTCATTGCCTCGGTAAATATGTTGGAGCTAGTATTATGACCCTAGGTGTCTTAGAGTACCACCTAGTAAGCTAGCCATGATTTATGTTCCCAGTGTGATGATTCTGGCCGTCATTCTCGAAAGCATCCTGTGATGCCATTTAGATAGTAGGTATTCTATTCCTGGGTTCTTGAACCCGAGATTCACCCTACTTACTTCTTGTTGATAGTGTTTGCTAGTTCCTTCAGGATATTAGTAACCTTTGCGTCAGTCCTCAAGGTCCGTGGTATTTCCTTCTTCCAATACCCTGAACTATTTATGGCAGAAGTTCCTCGCTGAACCGAAAGATCACAATCAGAGTGCTCTTGATGAGTTCTCGATTCTATGTTGTTACTCTGCCAGCTCTACCTTTCTGCATGGGTTACCCGGAAGAAACCTGTTGAACTTGGTCCGACATGCTAATCCATACATCCACAACTCAGAAAATCGTATGTTCTTTTGAGTTGTCCCATTTTAGTTGTCTTCTGACCCTCATCTATCAATTGATAGTCAAGAGTATGCGTTCATTTGTTCATCGATGCCTATTACTCTTGTGGTCCGTCAAGCCATTCTATTCTGGAATGACCAGGAGAATCAAACTCCAGTATCTCATCCATTTCCAGGATGGGATCAAAGCAGCTGTATTCCGCAGATCAAAATGCCAATCCAGTTTTTGTTATGTTCTACCTCGGAGTATCACCCTCTTTCATAGCAAGAGTACCATGAGATTTGCACACCCTCTTATGAATTCTTGATGCAGTGATACTTCTCTCCATCATTCTTCATTCCTCAGTTCCTGTGTTGTGTAACCAGAATGCCGACAAGTGAACCATGATGTGTGAAGTCAATACTCCTAGCAACCTTGTTGCTAGGTAGTTAATGGACAATAATTTCATTCTTAGCGTGTTGGTTCTTGAATCATCATTCTAAGATAGATTGTGCTACCTAGTCCTTATTCCCAGTGCACTCCTCGATCAATGAGTTAGGATTGTGCCAATCCCTCGCTCTTGTGATCAAATTGTCTTGCCCTAAAAAGCAAGATTGTTCGCGAGCTTAGTAACATATCGGCGGTTGGTGATTTTCCGAATATCTTCTCGGAAGTATCACCATGTTGTCACCTGACCGCTATGTTGAGCTCGTGATCAAGTTGGTATTCTTGTAAACTATCCTTTCTCCAAGAATCCGTGTCGGATACCTTGAGCAAGTTGGTTAAGATAAACAACAACTTGGAGGATTGAAAGATAAAAGCTTGTCCGACTCAGTTCATTCCAAAGGGATATCTTTGTGTGTGTGTGTGTGTGTTGAAGAAAGATGATATCTTCATTGATTGATCCTCGTGGTCAATTGCTGGATCTGTTGTCTTATCGAAGCTTTGATTTGAGTGTGGGTTGTTGTCAAATCAAGTCAGAACCAATGATGGTCGTAATGTTGTCTTACTCGTGGTTGTCTTCTCGAGCATACACCATTACATCCTTTGGTCTGACCAATGCTATCCCTGTGTTCACACAATTGTGGACCTCCAATTATATGGAAACCTGGATGAATTGTTGTTGAGCCCATCAGCAACATTGTTATCTTCTCCGTGATCTATGTTGAACATCCAGCTAGTATTGGAAACTTTTATAAACATTATCTTCATGACCCATTCGTGAAGCATATGTTCGGATGTAAGAAGTGACTTCCTCCAGTTCATGTGCAGTTCATGCAAGTTGTCGCCGTGAATTCAAGAAAGTCAATGTTGCTTCCTCTGGAATCACCCCAAATCGGTCATGCATACGTGCGAAGTATTCTGTGGTTTGGAGACTTGCAACCTTCATCCTATATGTGTCCCTAGCACACCAAGCCACTGACTGATTTGTTCAAGAAGAAGAAGTTCCCTCTTAAGAGCATGCCTTAGGTAAGGACTTCGATATCCTCGATGATGGTTCCCCACCTGAACTCGATAGTGTTTTATTATAAGACTACTATGTGGTCATGCCTGTCTGGGACAACATGTTCACATGTGTGTAGCAAAACCAGCTCATGTTTTGGAGCTTGCTAGTTCATTCCTCGAGAATCTCACAACATCATCTCGTCGGTTTGTGTTGCAAACTTTCTTTTCCAGACATGTTGTCTGAAATATCCTGTTACCAACTAGACCTGAATCTCAGGCAGGTGTGATGGTTGGTTCTTCTCCCAAGAACTATGATGTAGGTTCTGGTAAAGTGGACGCACCTAGCCGGAAGAACTATTATTGTAGTATCTTGATAAAGCAATTTGGTCATTTCCCCATGAGGATTTTTCTATGACTTATTCTAAAAAGTTTCTCCTTATGGATGTTTGTGCTCCCGAAGTCCGATATACTTGATGGACACATTAATGCTTAAGTATGACTGTGGTATGTAGAACATCAAGGAGAACATTAGAAGCCGAGTGCTAAATGTCTCTCGGTCGATTATCCAGATTTTGTGACCTTGGCATTACTAAGGTGAAATCTGAGAAGGTGTTATCTTCCTTTGAATCTGCATCGTCCATCACTATTCATCATGGTAGTATGTTGTGTTGCCAGGATCCTTGACACGAATATTGGTAAAACCTTGATGAATATGGAAATGCTCAAGTTCTTGAGAGCACGCACAAGCACTAGGTTTTTATCGCCGGCATTAGTTGGGATTGCTCCCAGTTTTCTTCGGTTATGCCATAACCATTCCAACAGTGGAATCACTCTCGTCTGTCGAGTTTTTCCCCAATCACTGGAATCATTTCCAGCATTTGCATTTTGTTCCTAGCTTGCACCGCCTTTGTGCCAGCCTACCATGGGTTCCATCCATTTCCGATGATAAGCAAAATCATTCCTTGCGTTGTCTTCAACAAGGTAATCCACATCATCCATTCTAGTCCAAGTGTGTCATTATACCGAACTCCTCCAAACAATCGCTCGAGATTTGCCCTAGGCTGGTATAGAGAGTTTCAATGACCTCTATATCAAAAGTAATTTTTGTTGCCACTTCAGAAAAAGATTCTGCAAGTCACCTTCCCTAAGGTGCCCCATTATGGAATCGTAGCAGATAACTCCTTGCTACCTTGAAACCAGGCACCATCTTCTTCAACGTGGAATTTTGCCTACCAGTTCAAACCTTCGTTATCTGTTTCTTCCATCCCTCCCTATGTGTGATCCGTGTCTCAACTCGAGAGATGTTAGTATGTCTCCTTTGGTGAGTTGATCTTGAGTTGCTCGATCTTTGAGAAGATCGATTCCTGTAGAGTTCCTTTTTGTCGTCATCGTGTTGGACAAAGATCTCGAAAGCAAAGACGTCAAGATCAATCTGAGTCAATGAATCAACATCCCCGAGGAGGGCAGTTGGATCGTGAAGATCGTGTTAGCTTGGTGTTCCCTCTTTCTACTTACCTCATGTCTTGAATCTCGGGACAAGATTCTTGTTTAGTGAGGGTGAGTTGTCACATCCCTAGTTCTGGTCTGCTTTGGGCTAGCTAGTCATGTTTTGCATCATGTCTAATTTACACTTAATCTTGAAATGGGGATGTTCAAACCCTAGCACCAAATGAAATCCAACTAGGATCAAAATGAAATATTTTCAATGAACCCAAAATGCCCTTTGGAAATGTTCATCATATATTTATATATAAAAAGTAATATAAGAGCTAACCACAAAAAAGAGAATTAGTCTAGAAAATCACACAATAATCAAAAAAATCCAACCGTTAATTTTCCTGCCCCACAATAATTAGCTAATGTCGGCCAATGGATCTTAAAACGTACAAATATTTACCCACCTTTCCCATGCATGCACACGTCTTTGGACTACTTCAACAGGTACATGTGTTTTGCTTCGATGGAAATCGATCGAGATGCATGCTTGCTTCATCTAACCGTTTGATTATTGTGTCTCGATAGATGCATGAAAGACGTGTTGGTGCACAGGCCGGAACCAGGTATTCATCAATTTGGCACTCCTCTACGTACTCACGTTCCCTTGATATAGATTGCAAGATGACTTTTTCTGCAATCTAACTGTCTCCTGATATAGCATGCAACTACTAATATATATCAACTCGACAAGAAGACCAGACCTGGATGTATGATGTATTAATTCAATGGCAACATCAATACACATTATGCAAAAAGACCAACAGCAGCGCGCCAATATAGTCTAAATAAAAAGATCGATGATTCAACATCGTTGGCAACGTCTGGTAAACATCACATGCCCACTATTCTGTCTATACTTCAATGTCGTGCAAGATGAACTACTGTGTGTAGCCGTCTACACAACCCAGATCAAATTAGCTACGCACCAGGATGTATCAAAGTAATTAACGCATATCTTTCTTTCGATCTGTGAATATACTTTTTAGACTTATATGTACGTTCATTATTCCCGGAGTGCATTTGCAATTTGTCCTTCATTACAGTTGCTTTGCGGTCGTCTTTATATGAGGTCTCAATTTAGTACAACATGGAGCTTCAAATGGTAACATGCATGTAACCAGTCAATATAGAAAAGTGAAATTGTACATCCATGTTGTGTGGTGTCTGGTGCTGCCGAGCAGTCTCAGTCATAGTGATTATGCAATAATTACCATGAGGACACCGAACCTGAATCTCGCGTGTTTGCAGTGTCGGGGCACCATGATGGTTGTCTTCACATTTTGGAGAACATGATTCTATTCACTGTAGTTTATCTTTCAGAGTGAACCACGAAAATGCATCCAAGAAAGGTTTGTTCTATACCATGCCTCGAGCAGGGTTTATGCTTCTGCGGCAACCAAAACAGACAAGCGAGGCTGCGAAACAGCATGCTGCTCTAGATCTCACTGAGATCTTACAATGCAACGCCAATTACGAGCTCATGCGACGCTGCTGACGGTGCGGCGACGCACCCAGCAGTTGCCGCTGCACAGACGTGCTCCTGCAACCCTAGCAAGGTACCTGTTTCTTTTCTTTCTAACCTAGTTCTAGCTGGTGCCAATAGGTCCAGATCATGTATCAACATTGTACGTACATATATGGATGTCATCTTTCTAGGAATCCTTACATGGTACTGATACGGCCAGGGCTAATGTGAGTGTTTCCAATGTTCTTGATACTTTTCAACAGGTCCATGGTTTAGAGGCCAGAGGTGTGTACGTAGCAAAATACATCAGATTTGAGGAGAACCACGAGCAGGAGGTTGCAACTCTAGCGGAAGATACATGCATGCATGTTGATGCCTTGCATGTCTTAGGTACAAATCAAGCAAAGAAGGATCGGCTGGATGTATGCATGTTGGTTAGCCAGAGAAACAAATCACAAGACTCCCACACGTACGAATACTATTTTGGAGGGTTCAGTTTGCATGATATTGATGTACGTCAAGTTTCCTATTTTTTAGTAGATGATCAAGAAGTTAAGGGAAATGGTGCATATATACTATTTCTATTCTTGCCGTGCAAAGAGAAATTCAACGAAGGTGCATGCAGAACGTGGGACGCGTGGAGTCTATTTTCTTTGAAGGAAATTGGCTGGGGCCCACCAGCCATGCAGGAAGAAAATATGGCGCACTTAATTCTACAGTCGGTTTGTTAGTTATAGATAGAAATAAATAACTTGCCGAGATGTAAAAGGCAAGTACTTTTCAGTTTCAGGAGAGTCCATATTTTATTTGAGTTGGAGATAGAAGGTCGGTTTGCTTTTCAAGACAAGTTAGATGGTCAGCTAGTATATAAAGCCAAGATGCGTTCAATGTAAGTTAGGTTATATTTTGATAATAAACACGATGTGTTTTTAGGGTAATACCCGTATCGAGTTTTGGGGGAAGCTGTCTAAAAATCCCTAAGTTTTGGAGGAAGTTTTAGAAAACCTCTGTGTTGCGATTTCTCTGTGAGGAAATTGTTTTGCGCGTGAGTACCGTCATCAAGATTGGTTTTCTCGTGCTGAGCCGCAAGGTTCAAACCCTCTATTTCGTGTACATCGCGTGCGCGGGCGAGAGGTTACTGCTGGTGGTGGTGGTGTGCCGTGAAAGGTCGGGCCGCAACAACAGATCGGATCTCGCCATCGAGGTTCGGTCTACATCAGGTACTATGTATATAATTCTGGAATTGATCATCCGTGCATCACAAGTGAGAATATATATTATGCACATCTCTTCTCTATATGGCCTAGGGAGGGTATTGGTTAACTTTCTTTCCTCTTTGGTTTGTACTTGTACATTTTGTAATTTTTATAATTGATGAAAATACTGTAGGGTTCAAAAAAAACAGTGAGGATATTACTGCAAAAGTGATTATCTCTGAATAACAAACATAGTAACTCTAAAGAGCAAAATCATAGAATTGATATGTAAACCGTGAACTGCATGGAGGATATAAAAGAATTGACTAATATTAGAGAGTACAACAATTGCCTGGGTTCAAAAAGAAAAAAAAAGAAACAAACAAAACAAACAAAATGTGGCCCTCTTGCACAAAGAGGACTCCTTCCACACGTGTTAGCACGGGATCCTTCGCTCGCAGCCTTTGCCGACAATTAACATACACATACTAATTATCAACTCACGATCAAACTGTTATTTGGCAACTTGATCTTATAATGTACAAAATTTGTCGGTGGTATAATGGGTTCACAAATGTCATACTTATGAGAGATACATTCATTGTATCATTAATTAGTATCATCCACCAGAGCACTAATATAGCCAATGTAA
>NC_041393.1:196847192-196863531 GCF_002162155.2 Triticum dicoccoides | reverse complement strand
TTGTATGTCATTTACACGAATGGTACCTATAAGTTGGTGAATTTTTTAGCTTGATGGTCATTATGACTAGAATGGTTGGAGAAACAATATTTTTTTCCTGGATGAACTATATACTTGAAGGCAATAAAATACGGAATTTCCTTCGTAGCTTAAGAAAATGTGGTCAAAGAGGCGCTTCAGCAATTATCAATTGGCAAAATCAATTTCAGTTGTTCTTGCTGTCATTTAGTAGAATTAAGGAACATCCTTTTTCTTTGGGCCTAAACCATTTGCTAAATCAATATGCCTTATATCGTTTGTGTTGTTCTATACAGATAAGCATTTTCCCAAGGAAAATATAGTTATTAGTTAGATGATACCAACCAATATTTTCTGGCCTTGCAATTGGGAAGTTTTATATCCTGAAAATAAAATCTAACTTAACTATGCTAACATGATATGGCAGGTCGAATATGGTCAGCTACGGCGCCAAAGTATTGCAAACATGCATCAACAGGTGGAAATAGTTCATTACCACAAAACATCGACAATCTGTATGATGTCATGCTTGCTTCTGTAAGCTTATTATTTAATGCAAACCAATACTAAGAGCATCGGGACATTATTATATTTCATATGTACAATTCAATCAGACCTGTTTTCAAATTCAGCTATTATATATTATTTTTTACTTTGCAAAATGTTGCAAACATGCATCAAGAGTTAAAAAATAGTTCATTGTGAACAAACATCAAGAATCTATATTATGTGAAATTTCAATCTAAAAGCTTATTATTTAATGAAAACCAATAGTGAGAGCATGGGAACGTTATTATATTTCATATGTACAATGCAATCAGACCTGTTTTCATATTTACATATTAAGTCTTCTCTAGGAAACATTTAAACTATAGCTAATCACAAATTTACTAATTGTTGCTTAAGTTTGTTCACTATTAATAGGGGTAGGGGGCCTAACACTGCCAATGCCGGTCCCAAGCCCAGGAAAAAGTGGAGGGGGCAAAAACAAATTAACACTGCACTTTAAGATGTTTCTCACATTTAAACGTACTATCATCATTTAGTAACTTGGCCATGAGTCAATCAAATGAAAAACAAGGGCAACAATTATACAGGATGAAACAATTAGTATATATAGTACTAATTTGCATCGGTATGTCTGCTCAGACATATATTTCATTTTAAAATTTCACAAACTTATTAGTATATACTCTCTGCCTCATTCAGCACTTACATACCACTTAAAAAATAATCACATGTTTTCCAAGGTATCAAAAAATGGTGAAATCTTTAGTACTAACAAGCATTTCGCTAATTATATTATATTGGTTGAATCGCACTGACACAGAAAAAGGCTAAGAAAAAGGAAAATATGACAGAGTTGGGAAAAAGAAAAATGGGGACCTGCAGGTTGATCTTCGAAAAATGTTGCTGCTGTGGAGGATGAGTATGTTGTGCAGACGTGCCTCGAGTGGAAATATGGACAATGATTCTGGCTCGCGCGCATGGGGAAGAAAACAATGGCATCATCCTTTATGCAAAAGCTGGATCTAAGAGGGTTGTGGGCCTGCGGGAGATGAAATCCATAACCAAATCAAGTGCACAAATGTCGAAAGCAATGGCATAATGTAGATTTTCAATCTCGCCTTCTCCCTGACGCAGCAAAGCCTTGGGCCCTGCTACCCATAAATCGCTGTTTACCATCCTGGAGAGCGATGAGGCGTACGGGCAGCCAAAAAAGCTATCGTCGATGGCTAACCTGCGGTAGAACCAGCTTCCGGGGTGATTTTAGGTGGAGTACTAATAAAAGCAAGCTGGTGGGAGCTATCGGGTAGAAATTAATTTTGGGTTAGCTGAGAGAATAAGGAAAGGAGAAAGAGGATCGGAGAAGATGAACATTTACCACTAAGTGAAATAATGAGTAGGAGAAAGCAGAGTGGAGAAGTCAAGAAGACTACGGAATGGGGAAAGTCAAGAAGGATATTGGTGGGGCCCATCAAACATATGGCGTTTTCTAATGTAATAATAAGCCACGTGTGTGTACATCAAGTAGTGTGGGCACATTGATAGCAAAATATATATAAGCACCCTTGGTAGGGCTGCTGCTTGCACGTCTACGGAAGCAATTACCGACTAACAAAGTTATTACAGAAGTGTATAGCGTTTTGGATTTTTTTTTTTAGACATGGGTATACACGCACATGATTCACAAGAAAATATTGTAAACAAAACATTTGTTGCCACAAACATAATCTAGCATAATAGTCATGTTTAAAGTTTCAAGAAATATTGAGTTGTGTCCTAATATGAATGAAAACAATTAGAACTAGAAAAACCATGAATAGTAGCATTTACATAGCATTGATTCTATCATATTTTGCTCGGAATACAAAATAACAATTTATGTAAAAAAGTTAAACATGAGTATTATGCTACACCATGTATCTACGAAAAATACTTTACAATTTTTACAATTTAAATTTAAAAGCATGCACACCAAGGTTCACAGTTCTACTTTCCTAAATATAGTATATAAAAGTACAAAATCACTCAATAAACTATGCCAATCTATAATATCATTAGCAAAATAAACTATGACTACAAAAAAAAATCATAACTACTAAATTGGTGCTTACAGAAATTTTAAGCAGCATGATAAAATGTCAAAAAAAGATGCAAATAAAATATGAAGAATGCAACCGTTCATTAAACAAAGGTTCATATAGAACGCATAAGTATAACCGGAAGTATCAACCGGTGACACATATATTTATAGTAGAAAACAAACATTAAAAAACTATGCTCACAAAATACATATAATTAAAAAATAAATCAAAATTGGTTTAAATTTTTCTTTAGACAAATGAAAAAATATATCCTCACAATTTAACTTTAAAAAAACCTAGCCTGCGCATCGAGCGGGCCACTTTGCTAGTTTCTGATAAAGATAAAAACCTCTGCCAAAAATGATGAACATATTTCTAGGTCATTTCTGGATTTTTGAATTAAATCATATTGTATTTGACTTTGGGCATTTAAACACTATAAGTAATTTAAATGCTCAAATAATGTTGGAATTATTTGTGGGACACTGAAATAATTCAGAGAGTGCTCATGAATATTTTCAGGATTTATAAAATTGATTTGGTTTTTAAAACCGGATCAAAAACAAACTGCAAAATTAGAAAACAGAAACAGAAAATAGAAAAGAGAGAGAAAGCTCACCTGACCTTACCTGGCGCTTACCTACAGCCCACAGGCCCAGCACTGTGCAGCCCAGGAGCTGGCCCAGCCCACTATCGTTGCCAGTCATCTCCCTCCTCTCGCCAGAAGGACGAGAGGCGCGTGCTGGACGCGCGTGACCACGCGCCGTGCCATGTCCTGCTTCCCGCCGCTGCCCCGACGTGTCTGGACAACGCCACGCATCACCCCGGACCCTCTCGCCCACTCCCTCGTCCTCATCCCCTCCTCTCTCTCGCTCTGCAACTCGTGCCCAAGCGCCACCATCGCCATCGACGCCGTTCTCCGCGGCCACAGCCACTTCCTAGCCACCCCAACACGTCCAGGAGCTCCACCTCCGCCGTCTATGCCTCCTCGAGGACACACGCGTCGCCGGACGCCCCCGAACGCCCACACTGCCGTCTTCTTCAACCCTCGGCCGTGAAGATCTCAGGCGACCATACGCCTCGTCAGCGTCCTCGAGCCCGCTAAGCTGCTCTAAAGGCCCGCTGTGAGCTCCGCCGCATTCTTCCCCTAACATCGCCGTATTTTGCGCCCGCTAGCTAGCCCCGCCATCGAAGCCAAACTCCGGCCGCCACCATGAGCTTGCTTCTGGCGAGCTCAAGCCTCCCCGCGCCCTCCCGTGGCCTCCTCTGGATGCGGCCAACCGTGGGCTACGCCCCGGTGCCCTTCCCCGCCGCTTCCGTGGCCTTCTGGCGCCTCTCCGCCGTCCCCAGTGGCCACCGGCGGTTAATCGCCGGCGAGGCCGGTCATTAGGGCCTAACCACCCTGCTAACCAACACGTAGATTCACTGACAGGTGGGCCCTAATGTTTAATTAACCTGGCTAACTAATTAATTAGGTTAATTAAGATTTCTTAAACCGCTGTGCAGCTGACACATGGGTCCTACGCATCAGGTTAGACGCTGGTCAACCCTGTTGACTTGCTGACGTCACACAGGCGTCATGCTGACACAGTAAAGTATTTCTGGAATTAAAATAAATCAGGAAATGATTTAAGAATTTCAGAAAATATTCAAAACTTCTAAAAATCATAGAAATTAATCTATAACTCAGAATGAAACAAGTTATATATGAAAAATAATTAGAAAAATCTAATCTGTCCATCTGCACTGGTTTCATGCATGTTAAAGCAACTTAAACCTGCTGTTTATATCAACAATGATAATGCACTTTGTAAATTCATAGTTTGGGTTTGAACTTGAACCTTGGGTTCAAAATAACCCATCTGGTTGTAGTTGCATTAGGCCAACACACTCATATTGCCATTTCATGATCATGTATCATATTGTGCATTGCATTGATTGTGTTTCCTTCTGTGTTGCCGGAACTTGCCCCCTCTGGATAGACGTGGTTCCGACGATGAGTTCAATGACACCGATGCAAAACCCCCTTGTTCATTCTGGTACAATCCCACTCTCTCACTCTTGCTCTCTTTTACTGCATTAGGACAACAACGATTCAACTGTTACATGATGCGGTAGTTGAACCCCTTTCCTCTGCATGACCTGTCATTGCCACAGTAAATAGATGAAACCCACTAGCATGAGTAGGAGTTGTTTGAGCCCTAATGTGCCTACTCATTCATGCTTGTCTGTCATGCCTGCTACTGCTTAGAGTTGAGTCAGGTCTGATTCATCGGGGATGAATTGGAGGTGTGTGAACATGGCGTACTGTGTGTGGTCTAAGTGTGTGAACACTATTTGGTAAAGGTAGCGGTGAGAGGCCATGTAGGAGTACATGGTGGGTTGTCTCATTGAAGCCGTCCTCAGGAACTGAGTTCTGTTTTTATGATCCATGAACAGTTACTACCACACATTGGGCTCCGGGCACTCCAAGCTCTCTCGACTTATTAATCAACTCGACTCTGTCCAGGAGTTGCAACTAGTTTCTGGTGTTTGTAGGTTGTGTTAGTAGTCTACCAAGTGGCACCCGGTATAGGTGGGCTTGGGTCAGACTAGGCACCATGGCCGGGTATGCCAAGCGCCGCCCGTTTGGTGGGCTTGGAACCCTGTACACATCGTTTGGGGCCGTGAGCGACACCCCGGCCGGATCTCCTTGCGGATGGAACCCGAATAGGCGATAAACTTGGACTAGTGACTTGTGTGGTTAGTCGGGTTGTGGTCGACACCGTCGCCAGGCTTCCGCTTAAAGGTTGCCGAGATACATGACGTGTACATGGCGGTAAGTGGCGAGAGCGTGTGTGAAGAAGTACACCCCTGCAGGGTTAATATGATCGATTAGAATAGCCATGTCCGCGGCAAAGGACCTCTGGGTTGCCTATACAATTCATAGACAAGTGAAAGTGGATACTCTAAAATACGCAAGATAAGCGTGAGTGCTATGGATGGCGTTCTCGTAGAGAGACAGGGCGGATCCATAGTGGTGTATTGATATGGTGAATATGTGGACTCGTGTGCGCCACCTCAAAAGAGTTACTTGCAGTCGTAGTTCAGGATAGCCACCGAGTCAAAGCTGGCTTGCTGCAGTTAAACCCCACCATCCCCTTTGTTGATAATGATGCATATGTAGTTAGTTCTGATGTAAGTGTTGCTGGGTACATTTGTACTCACGTTTGCTTAATTTATGTTTTTGCAAAGAGACTTCAGTCTCGCTAGTAGTTCCGCGTGGACTTTGACGTTTAGCTTGTTACCTCAGCTACGATCTTGTGCCCTCGGCAGGATCTGATAGATAGTCAGGTTTCTCAGCCTTTTTAATTTATAGTTGTCTGTACTCAGACATGTTAAGCTTCCGCATGTGCTTTGACTTGTATGCTCTGAATGTTGGGTCGAGAGACCCATGTTTGTAATATCTCGCTCCTCGGAGCCTATTGAATTAAATACTTGAGTTGTAGAGTCATGTTGTGATGCCATGTTGTAATTGCGCATATCGAGCATATTGTGTGTATGTTGTTGAAATGCTTGGTATGTGTGGATCTGACTATCTAGTTTTTATCTTTGGTACCCTCTCTTACTGGGAAATGTCTCCTAGTGCTTCCACCAAGCCTTGGTAGCTTGCTACTGCTCCGGAACACTTAGGCTGGCCAGCATGTGTCCTCCTTCATTCCTGTGTCTGTCGCTTCGGGGAAATGTCGCGCGGTGTCTACCGGAGTCCTGTTAGCCTGCTACAGCCCGGTTTACCGGAGTCCTGCTAGCCCAGTTGCTACAGCTTGGATTCGCTCGCTGATGACCGACACGTTCGTTGCTGGGTCATGTATGCCTGTCCCTGTAAGTTAGTGCCACTTTGGATTCATGACTAGCCATGTCAGACTGGGCTCCTTGTCATATGGATGCTAGCGACACTATCATATATGTGTGCCAAAAGGCGCAAACGGTCCTGGGCCTGGTAAGGCGACACCCGTGGGAATACCATGTGTGAGGTCGCAAAGTGATATGAGGTGTTACATGCTAGATCGATGTGGCATTGAGTCGGGATACTGACATAGCTCTTGTCTAAAAAACTGAAAACATCACTCAAGAAAAACTTTGTAGAGGTCACACCTCAAAAACACAAATACTACTTGAGCTGCTTGGTCCCAGCTGTCGGTCGCTCCTTGCGCAATTCTCTCGGTTATTGACTACATAGGTTGACAATGGTGTGGGACCGTGATGTCAGGAAACCAGGAGGAAGCAAAAAAACTACAGTTGTAGTATATAATAAGGAGGCACTTGCGTACGTGCGGCTATGGCCCTAGTGGGTCCCCACTGTCATCCTCTCCAAGTAAAGTCATCTCCTCATTCCTCATGTCTGTTGACCAGGTTGACAACGCGAGATGGCGGCGCCACGGTGAGCGCAACAACTCGAAGGACGACGGAGAGGGCCTCGCGGGCCCTATGGATGGTCTGATACATCGCCCGCTGCTCATTCGGGAAGCCAGGATCATAGGGCCACATGTCCGTGACGGCATTGTCGTTCGCTTGTTCACTGGTGGTCGTTGACGAGACGGAGGTTGCAGCACAGTTCCTCCTGCGCTGGTAGCTCTTCCGCCATTAGGGCGTCGAAGTGCGGCTGCGCCTTCTCTATGGTGAACACGACATGAACCGGCTTAGACAGTGGCGCCGGCTCCTGGTCGGAAGCTACGTCCATCGTCTGATTGTCCGGCTGCTGGACCGACCCACTGCCAAGCACGAGTCTGACTGCCCTGGCCCACCCAAACCGCCTCCCTCGTCCGCGTGTGCTTTCCGCCCGAAACGGTCAGTGCCGCCCGCCCCGCTTCCCGGTGCAGGCGATTGCTCCGCCTTCAAACGACACAAGTGTCGTCCATTTGTCCATCTGCCGCCCACATTAATGATACGCGGTTGCCGAGGCGGCTACTCCGGCACCACACGACTGTCCCTCCGCCGCCCACCATTATTATATAAACTACTGCACTGGCCATAGCCACAATCATCCGCCTCCGTTCCCTTTCTCCTGTCCACACCACTACTGCCCACCATGGCTTCCTCGCGCTCCAGCGCTCTTCGGGACGGGAGGACATGGACCACGAGGAGATGACAGCCATTGCTGCCGACTACCTGGCTAGCAGGCAGTCGGAGGACGATGACGTCCCAATGGAGAACATGGTAGTCGACGATCTGGCGCCAACCCCCTCCTCCATGTCATCCTCGCCGATGCATTGCACCATGACCATCGGCGAGGCCTGTGCCCAATACATGGACACGTTGAGACAGAAGTATGAGGAGCAGTTCCGGGAGGCGCAGGCCGACGCCGCCTACAACCACCATCTCCTTCAGGAGCACCTGCAGGCGGAGGAGCAGATCGCCGCGGAGCGGGCTGAGCAAGAATTGCTGCTCGACTCGTACCGCTCCGCCCGTGAGGGCCACCTCGAGCGCTGGCGGTACCACATGCGGATGGTGGCGGCTGCGGCCGCCTACAAAGAGGACGATGAAGCAGGCGAGGCGCTGTTTGGTGAGACCAAGGATGAGGCAGAGGAAAATGAAAGCTCCAACAAGTCCCCGCTCCGCTGGCATCGACAAGTCCCTGCGCCGCTAGAGTCGACGAGGGCGTGCTTCGCTGAGGACCCGCAGCACCAAGGCAGAGGACACCGCCGGCTCCGCCGAGGCCCTGCCCCGCCGGCATCGAGGAGGAGGCCCTACTCCGCCGAGGCCCCGCCCTGCCAACAACGAGGCAGAGGACATCGCCGGCTCAGCCAAGGCCCCACCCTGCCGGCAACGAGGGGGAGGATTACCCCCGCTCCACCGAGGCGTCGCCCCGCCGGCAACGAGACAAAGGACATCGCCGACTTCGTCGAGGCCCCGCCCCACAGCCAACGAGGTCGCGCCACATAGAAAATGAGGAAGAGTAGAACATGGTAGGTGGCCGCCGCTCAGGTCCAAGAAAGGCCACCGCTGCTACCCTCCGGTTGAAGCCAGGCTAGGCGGGTTGACCATTGACGGCCGATTAGCTTCTTGGCAGCAACGATGTGGAGTCGGAGAGCTATGTTGGAGAAGGACGTTGCTTCTACTTAACTGCTGGTGCAGTTGGCTCACTGACAGTGGGCCCAACAAGCATCTGGGCCACATGTCAGTTATGCACCTGCACCTTCAGTTAAGTCACTGAAGCTCGGTGCGCTGGAGAAGAAGCTTTTGTTCGGCTCAGTGGACACAGGTGGGTAGCTTCGGTTAATTAATTATACCTCCAGCGCACCCCTTTTTAGTTGAAGAATGTATGAAATGTAATGAAATTCGGCATGTTTATGTGAAATCTGACCGTGCATGGATGAATTTAGTTCGATTAGTTCGAATTCTTGTATCACTGGCATTGGATGAACATACAAAAAATGTACTAGCATTATTCCCAGTGTGATCACCTCGTTTGCAGCAATTTCACATGTACTCCCTCCGATCCTTTTTAATCTGCATACAAGTTTTATCTGCAGTCAAAGTATCTCTACTTTGACCGGAGTACAAAGAGTATGAGCAGCTTTTTAGCGTTCCTGTATATTGCAATCAAACACACAGGCCTGGCAATTCATTGGGAACATTCAAAACAATCGATGATTATGCATCTCAGCGATTCACATGTGAGAGCCAATATTTACTTCACAACTAAAGAATAAAAAAAATAGATCAATGCTGCTGACAACAGAGGGTGGCCCATTCGAATCAAACGCACGTCTTCTTGCTAACATCAATGAGCAAAATTTGACAAGGTTGACCCATTCCAAAATGTCAAATGCTTGTTGTTTTGCGTACATAAATGAGCAAACTTTAACAAGGTTTTCCCATTCTAAAATGTCAAATGCTTGTTGTTTTGCGTACATCAATGAGCAAACTTTGACAAGGTTTTCCCATTCCAAAATATCAAATGCCTACGATTGGGGAATGGGCAGGGTTTGCCATCAGTTCGGACATTGACATGGCACCTCGTGCTAAATAAACCAGCTATTCTTTTTGTGCAGTTCCACCAAAATCAACCAAATTCGCACATAGCTTGTATGATTTCGCCCTTATATGTTGCAACGCCTTGAACATATGGGCACCTCCTTTCTTGTGGTCGAAATGAATGATTCGATGTATTCATAAACATTTTTTGTGGTTCCCATTGAAATCAAGCTGAGAACCCCTGTTTGCACAAATACAAAAAGTGATTAGTATAAAGAAAATTGTACTATGAATTGACAGTTTAAACAGGCACCTACATGGTCCATGTAGAGCACACTTTTAAAAAATGGAACTCACCGGAAAGAACCCTAGAACAACATTGTACTTGCGCATCACAGCAAAAAGATGGAGATACGTCAGTCCTTCTGAGCTGAAGTTAGTTTGGTCTCGTGGGGAGTAATGTAACCATCCTTCAACTGCTCCTTCTGATGAGAAGATAGACAGGGCTTCTTCATCCTGGCATAATAGGATCTAGTCACTTCACGTACTCCATATTCTTCTTCAGAGGAGGATGATCCTATTGTGCAAAGACAAGAGGACAACTAAATGCTAGCATCTTTGTTTGCTCGGCAAAAAGGGAAGGAAATATTTAAAACAACATAGATGAAGCACTTCTCAAGGACAATACCACTTTCTCTTGACAATATCTAAATAGTAGCACAACACCAATAGAGATGACAAAGCTCAATCATATGGATGTAATCCGCGGGCGAGTACCAACCTTTGTCAGGAGGCTTATTGTGTAGAGCATACATATCAAGCACTTCTCTGGAACCATCTGTTGTTATCTACTGTGGTTGCCATGCTTACTATATACTCCTCGATTAGTTTAATGTTTCCAACATCTTATTGTGGAGTTCCACTAAAATATATGGTATCTTCAAAGAAGATTCCTATTTGCACAAGTAGAGATAATTACATATTACATTAAGAGTGGCATCAAATTAGTGGCAAAACAATTGCTCGTTCCAGCCATAGCAATAAATTAAGATGCAAAACTATATCATTACTTGTGTCATCACAGTTCCAGTGCTTCATTACAGCACCGGGAGTTATTTTTTGTTTTTCTTCCGCTTGTTCTTCCCCTTCATCACTTGTTTCAATAATAGACAAGCTTCGCCTTCAATGTAAGATTTGGCATGTCAATTAGGGAGCACAAGTATAGTACTAAACTTATTTTTCTGATGAAAGTGGCAAAATATAGGCCAACAATTGTGAAATATCCTTATCTTACCTCAGTGGGATATTATGGTGCACATATAGATTGGAAGTCTTGTCTCCATTTGTGCAGTTCACTAAAATCAAGCAACATTATCGTACAAGTAGCACAACATATTAAAGCACACTTCAGAATCATGCGAAAGAAGGCTAGTACTAACGTCTCATGATGCGAAATTCAAACAACTCACAAGAAGAAGATCTGGACCAAATTTGCCAACACGGATAGGAAGCAAGATCTCCTCTTGTGCAGTTCCACTAAGATCAAGCAATCAAGCAACATTGTCGGTGTGACATTTTGATTGAACTGCACAAAACACTCTTAAAACAAAAGTGTTTTGTGCAGTGCAACAAAAGGTCACAATGGCAACAAGGTGAAGTAGATAACCATGTTTACACAAAGGTGCAAAGGAAACAACTAGTGGTCAATAACGGTGGATGACACAGAAGCCAACAAAAAGAAGCATCTACCTTATCTAAATGGGAAAGAAAGCAAGACAGTAGCATTTCTCAAACGGTGGCATTGATTAATATTAACATAGAGATTATATTAACAATAAAATTCGTTAAACATGTAATTTGCTTTTAACTGTGGCATTGCATCAATTTTCCAGCGGCATTATTAGAGGGTGTTTGTTTACAGGGACATTTTGGTGTAGGGGCTAAAAAAACTCGGTGTCAGTCCCATCTAAACCAAACAAGAGGGACTTTTAGGGACTAAAAGTGGGCATTTGGGACCAAATAAAGAAGACCCCGAGGGAGTGTTTTTGGGACTATTTCCAATAGTTGCCCCTGCCACACATCGCACCTTGTCTCTATTAGTTCATTACTAGGGGTAACATGGTATTTTAGCATGTCATTTAATAACCTCTAGTCCATGTTTAGTCCCTGGAACCAAGCAGGTAGGGACTAGGCAGTTTTTAACCAAACAAGGCCTTAGATAACAACAACTAAAGAGTTGCACGAGACAGTGGACGCACCAGCACCATGTGCATCTACCGATGTATTGTTGTCATGCACAGTCTGTTGCAACAAAGAACAAACAACCAAGGAGCATATTTGTGTTGGTCCCAGTCTTGTTATCTTTAGACACCTTTCCCTATGTGAGCGCAGCAAATCTAGTCATGCTCAAACTCTACAGCCTTGTCCCCCAAAACAAAAGATCAGTTCGTTACAGATGTGCGTACTGCGTTTCTCATTGTTTTCCCTTTTCGACGGCGTTAAGCCTCCTTCCCTTCCCGGCGGACGGATCCTGCCGGCTCTTTGATCAGCAGTGAGGGGAGAGAGAGAGGCCAACGAAGTCTTGTTTAGATCTGGAGAGGGTGAGAGAGTGTGAAGAGAGCAACTACAAGCGCTGAGGCTCCAACATGTATATATATATACTGGAGAGAGAGTGTGAAGCGTTCAAACCCTAGAAAACAAGCGCCGAGGCTGCAACTTATACGTGATGAGGTGATTATACGGTCACTACGAGATCGTATAGCTCCGTATCCATCCATTTTGACCAGTCAAAGAATCCTCCTGGCACAAATTATGCTCAAGTGTAGTTATCGAACCCGAGACCTCAAGTTTGATGAGCGAACAGGCTAACCAGCTACACAGCCCTCCCGTTATGTTCAACGAGAGGAAAATAACCTTTTCTACATTCCTGCATTCGTGTGACAAGCATGCCGTGTTTTTTGTGTGTGTGTGGGAGTCATTGGGATTTCAATCATAATCGTGTCATGTGGCTTTGGTGGTAAGACTATCCACAGTGGTGCAGAAATAATGCAGCCTTAGTCACCTTACCTCTCTCCATGTAGTACATTGGGTCCCACCAGTCAGAGGGTGAAACAAACAAATTAATAAGAAAAATTAACAGTGCCAGCGGTGTATCTTACCTCACACATCTCGCTACTGCTCGGGAACACTGTCCAATTGATCCCTCTGTTCGCTCACGTACTATTTTAAGTGAATCCTTATTATAACATGCACACAATTTTGGGCACTTGTATTCGACCTAAGTCAGTGTGCCACCGTATCTCGTATACTTACTACTCCCTCCCTCTAGGTGTAATAAGTCACGTTAGAAGGTGCAACAGGACCAAGGTGCGTGCGTGTGCGTGTGTGTTTGTGTGTTTAACAGCATGTGTGTGTTAGAGAGAGCGATAGATCAACCTACTCCTACATAGAGATGGTCTGTAGTGTATGATTTTAGCCGCGAGAGTCAGCGCATCCTCTCGTTTCCGGGTGTGTCCGGTAGGGACATGCGGACAACTGCCACGCCCGCTCCTGACTAGCCTGGCCCACCCAAAGCCCCTCCATCGCCCCCGCGCGCTTCCCGCCCGAAACGGTCAGCACCGCTCCAAAGAATCGGTGCCACATTCATGCCCGGGCAGAGCGGACGCGACCTCTCAATGGCGCAAGAGTGATGGTTGCTTCGTCCGTCCAACTTATTGCTGGGTTTATGTGATTTGACGGCTCATTAGTCTTTATTACTGAGGTGGTAGGACTGCTGGATGTCCCACCCTTTCGGCGAAATGAGGTACTACTAGATTACAATTTTCTCCATTCTTACAGCGGAGGAGTGCAAGAGCAGTGAAAACACGTAGGCTCAGTGATTACATGGCCCACCTCACACTATCACCATATTTTCTGGACACCGTGCGACACCTAACTCTTTACACAGTACTCCCTCCGTTCCTAAATACTAGATGAGTCCCCGCGCATTGCCGCGGAACAGCCATATATCTCTCTGCGCAAAATTATCGATTTCATAGAACTAAAAAAACTCTATAACCGCATGACAAATGTGGTAGCCAAACTAAATGAACTCCCATCATCATTTATATCATCCCACGTAAGGAAAAAAGATCAGCCAACTCCTACTGCATAATGGGATTATATTTTTCTTTTTGACATGTTAATGGGACTTAAAAGCTCACTTACATGCATGCTACCGGTGCATGCTTGCATGCAGACATGTTGATGTGATTTAAAACCCACTCACATGCATGCCACGGTATTTCTGCATGCTTGCATGTGGCTTAGTGCGGAGCCTCTCAATGTCTAGATCAGACGGCTATTATGGACTGATTTAGTTCATCTAACGGCTACATTAATTTTGATGATATGGCTCAAGGAGAGGATAAAGAATTCCTAGTAGTGGGGGCTAGCTATTACTAGTAGATAGGTCTTTGTAGAGATTCCACTAGGTGAACTACATACAGAAGAAAATGAATGAATCTACACTTAAAATGCATCTATATACATCCGCATGTGGTTCATGGTGAAATCTCTACAAAGACTTATATTTAGGAACAGAGGAAATACTAGTATAGTACGTACTATAATTTATCAGCGAGATAAATTTGTACAATGCTATGAAGCTTCCAGCTTCTGTTACATGTATCTTGCATCCAAGGTTGCCCGTCGCAACATTTCATCAAATACAAAGGAGACTAACATGCATGCTATTGCATCTCAATGATTGATAGATCATAGCAAATATGTACTCCATCCGTTCCAAAATAAGTATCTCAACTTTGTGCAAACTTTAGTACAAAGTTGTACTACTACTAAAGTTGACACTTATTTTGGAACGGAGGCAGCTAAAGAAAAAAATGATCCATGCTGTCCCTAACCCTTGAACCATGAACCCTAACTAGGCTTCAATTTGCTGGCAACGTTCGAGCTTCCTAAGAAATGAAGTTTGCAACCTTTTGACCATCGGATCATTTTGTGCAGTTTCACCAAAATCGAGATGAGCATCCCTGTGGCAAAGAAATTGAAGAAGCGTGATTAGAATAAGATTACTGGGACTAGTTGATGAGACATAAAATCATCACAAATACAGTACATAGAAGCTAGTAGAGGTATGTGCAGGGCAAAGAAGTAGAGAAATATCCACATGGAGTGATGTGGGCAGCTGGAGCAGTGGTGCAAGCCGGCTGTAAAGGGAGTTGTACCTGAGCGACATAGCTCAACCTTGAGGAGGGCGGCGGGAGGCGACAACTACCCACGTCGTGGCAGTGAGCAAGGGACGAAGGCAACCTCACCGGCTTTGTGAGAGAGAACGGTGGGGACCCCTGATCGGGACATGCCGACAGTGGGTTTTCGCCATCGGCGACGGCGATCGCATCTACACTAAGCATCCACCCCTTCCCCCGACGGACGTGATCCACTGGCATGTTAGAGATGTGGCCACAATTGTTTTGTGCGAGAGAGTGTGAAGAGAGCAACCCCAGCAAGCAACCGTGTAGGCTGGCCCGTCCTGACTATGTATATAGTGGAGCGGTTTCCTTTTCTCTCCATATGAACCTATCATATTGCGTACGTGCCACTGAAGAAAAAATATATTTATAAATGACGCGGCACCTACTACTCTTTCTCCTATAACCTTGCACTTGGCATCTCCAAAATATTAACCTTGCGATTGGCTCTTCGCCTCTTCGGGAAGTCGAGCAATAATGGTAGTGCAGTATATATCGTTCTGGCTATATGAGACCGAATGAATTGCTGCGCATCCACCACGTGGGCGAGGGTCGAGGGGCAAGGGAGAGTGCTACATACGGAGCAAAATGACTGAATCTACACTCTAAAATACGTCTATATACATCAGTGTTTGGAGTATGTACTATTAGTTCATATTGAAATCTACTAAAGGACATATATATTCCAAACAATATGATATAATCTCTATAACCAAGGTAGTAGAGATGAGGAGTAAACGAAGGGAGTAGTAAATTTTTCTCCTCGTCCTGCGAGCCACCGCACGCATGGGCGAGGGAGCGGACGTAAGGCGGAGCAAGATTCACCTCATCCTGCGAGCCATCACGCCCGTGGGCGGGGGAGACGGCGTACTAAGCAAGCTTCTCCTTGTTCTGCGAGTTGACGGGACACATCAAAAGTACTCTAGTGTATAGAGCCTTGCCTCTAAGGTAGGCCCCACATGGTTTGCCTCTTTTTTAATTTAACATAACGCGTCAAGTCGCAATTTGTTTGTTCATCCGTGGTAGACGATCCTCTCTCCACCAAGTGGACAACCAGTACACGTGCGAAATTACCACGTGGGCTGCCTTTTTGTACAGAAATGAGCTCCACCGTGTACCCGTGCGGGTGTGGTTGGGAAAGAGATGGGAGTACATGCACCGTGCATGCACCTCTTCTCTTCGTGCACGTACCGCACCTACTTGGGTGTGTGTGAGAGATACAAACCGCATTCATGAGTGTTTTTTGTTTTGGGGTGGGGGTGGGGTGGGGGGTTGATCTCGTGAATTATTTGTGGGAATATGTGTCGATGACATCTCAAACAAAATTTTGCATGCAATGTGTGTGAAATGGAGGCCTATCCATATCATATATAGAGGGCCGGGAAATCCACAAGAAGAGAGGGAGGGGTCATAGATATCGATAGAGTCGAAGAGAGGATCAAGTGGGTGGGTGCGAGATCCATGAAGAGAGCCATCGAAATTGTGTGTGTGTGCAAGTCAAAGATATAGGGCGACTGACCTACTGGA
>NC_041393.1:196830532-196847007 GCF_002162155.2 Triticum dicoccoides | reverse complement strand
AGTTTGTGTGTGGCAGGGAGACATGACTAGAGCGCTCGTTGTATCGGTGTGTGTGGGGGGGGGGGAGGGGGGAACGGAGGGGTAGGCAGAGGTCTAACTATAGAGGTAGAACGACTCGTATATGTGTTGAGAAGGAGAGACCCAGCTATGTCTTGAGGGAGATCGGTCGACATCCATACATAACTGACGGATGGGAAATATGATGGGACAGAGAGAGAGAGAGAGAGAGGAGAGAGAGAGGGAGGGAGAGGGGTAGAGTGCTGGATGGGTGATGGAGTTGCTTCTCGAAGATGGTGGGAGAGGCCTACTAGACAAACTGAGGGTGGAACTGCAATGTTATCAATACGAGTGGGGATGTGTTTCTGTATGTGCCTGTGCATGATAGATCTGTCGGGACGCATCCATGGATGATGAAGGGGAACCATGTGTTTGGTAAGCAAACCTAACTAGATCGGTAGATCAATTGTTGTTTGTCGGAGGAAGGGAGAGACATAACTAATGAGGTAGATCGATTGATGCGTGGGTAAAAATGAGTTATAAGGACCTAGCTAGCTATATGTATAGCGAGAGATCGGTCGGTGTACGTACATTTGTTAGAGGCAAATAAGGCCCGGCGAGACGGATAGACAGAGAGAATGGAGCTAGGAGGTGGTGCGAGAGGCCCAGCTACTAGCTAGATAGGGTGAGGAGTGTGCGGTTGTGAGATCGATGAAAAGAGGGGCGAGAGTTTACACGTGTGTGTGACCGTATGAGAGACAGGAGGCAAGGTCACATAAAGGAGGAGATTGAAGGTGTGTGTGTATGTTGTAGGCAGGCATCGCTGGAGAGGTTTATCGATCGGTGTGTGTCGGAAAGGAGTTGTGGAGACTCTGGGAGAATGACCTAAAGAAAAAAAATGAATGTGCCCGGTGGATAGAATGCCGAGGGAGGGGGAGGGCGAGGAGGGTGTGTGCATGCACGAGAGAAAGTTAGTGGTAGCTACAAAGGTTAGAGGATTGTGTGGGTGTAAGAGACTAACAAAAATCATAATTTGATATGAAAGCGGATTCATATATTTGAATAGGAGATCATAGTGTTTTAAACATATGCATGCATGAATATAGCGGTGATACACGTGTTGTGCACATGTTATACCATAATGTGATAATGCATGGCGTTTACAACTCACGGCTAAATGCCGAACAATCTAAACCATACTATACATCAAACAATATCACATTTTATTTGAATTTGTGATAATGTGCGGCGTTTGCAGCTTATAACTAAATATCGAACAATCTAAACAATACTATATATCAAACATTCTCACATTTTATTTGAATTTGTGGTAATGTGTGGTGTTTGTAACTCACATCTAAATACTTGTAGGCGTAGGGGGCGGGGCACCATACATAATGTGATAAACACATTATACATATGAGACATGGTTTAGATTATGAGGATCTAGATAGAGCTAGAAATGTAATGTGATTTGCAATCAACATAAAGTGGATTCAAAAAACCGAGCTCGAGCTCATATAGTACATATAGTTCATATGTAACTCGAGACTAATCATGTGGGGTGCTGTGAAGATAATACAAAAACGAGGTTTAACTTGACAATAATGAGGATTCTAGATCTTATTAAAATAGAGAAACAAATTCAAATGCTTTGACTTCACGACAATCATTACTATAGATCTTATTCAAATAGAGAAACAAATTCAAATTTAGTTCATATTGAAGCGGTAGTATATACGTTTGGAATGCACTAAAAAGTTCATTTGAGTAGTAGGTTGCATGCATTATACACGTAGAGAAATATTTTAATTGAACATAACATGAATTCAAAGTTTTGAATGACATTTGTAGTGCGCATTGATTTGGTAAGTACACGTTAGGCTTGTCCGGAAATTTCAACCCGTGCCTTGTTAGCCCGAAATATTTAAGATATATCTTTGTCTCATCGTGCTCCGACAACTCCCTCCATCTCAACCCGCGCCTTGCTATTCCGAAATTACAACGCGCGCGAAAACTCCCACCTCCTGTGAAATCCTGACACGCGAAATGCCCGTGGTACCCCTGAACTGAAAGAACCGCCTCAAATCGGTGGGGGTACTTTCGTAACTTACCCCACATTTAGGACAAGCACGTCCCTAAGCCATGGTTCCGCACTGCCATACCATCCGCCCACCCATTCATACACCGAGGCTGCGAAAACCCGCGACGAAGCCCCACACCCTGCTCCATCCGCCACCCAGCCGGAGCCTCTTCCCCGACGACGTCATCCACAGCAACACCTCGACGTCCCTCATCCACCGTACCAGATGAGGATCCGTCGTCGATCTCGTCGTCCCGCTGGTTCAGCCACCCCGTCCTCCACCTCCAAGGAGCTGCCCCGACATTCCCCTCGTCTTTCGCACCACCTCCATTCCCACATTGTCGTCTTCACATGCACCACCGGAAGAGCATCATCATCACCGTTTCCTCGGATGAAGCTGCGGCCTAATTGGCACCACCGAAGAGGTTGTACACTAATCTCCGCATTTTCTTCTTGATTCGATCGCACGGTGCTGCCAGCGCTCGGTCCCGAGCCGACATGGCGCGACATCCACGGCGGCGTCGCCGGCCACTTCCTCCACGACATCACTCCCTCGGCGGCGACATCCACATCAGTAGGAGCTGCTGCTGTTGGAGATATGCCCTAGAGGCAATCATGTATGATGATATTTCCTATGTGTTTATGAATAAATATATAGTCCTTGGACATTATCAATGATGTGTATCAGCAAGTACGTGACTTGTTTTTGGGACTATGCATTGTATGATGACTGTCCTAAAAGGTCCCTAGTCGAAAGGGCTGTGTGGACGCGCAACCGACTAGACTAGCATATGACACGGTCGATGGCTCGGTCTCACTAGCCATGGAGCATTGGATGCTAACCGGATAATATGGACTTGGAAAGGTCTGGTCGGATTCGACATAGTCGGATCCGAGTCGAGATAAGGTCCGAGCCGGACAGACCCAACTATGAGACGCAGTGATATGTCATCTGTGAGTCTCTAGTACAACATACGTTCTATGTCCTAAGACCTAAGCTGACGCATGTATCCGAGATGGTGACAGACTTGCTTTGGGCCGACCAAACGCTACTCCGTGACTGGGTAGTTACAAAGGTAGGTTTCGGGTTTGTCCAGTCCCATGCTGCGAGACATGGTCGAGCAAGATGGGATTTACCCCTCCGATCAGGAGAGATATACTCTGGGCCCCTCGTGTGATCCGACCAGGAACAACATGGCCATGCGACAAGGATTATGAGATAATCCGGATAGTGGTCGGTATCAATGGAACGACAAAGAGGTCAGGTTAGCACAAGGATGACAGTCTCACCTTGAACCCGACAACATATATCGTGCGGCAAAGGGAACAGAAGTGTGACACGTTGTACATGTTCGCCTAACCAGCTTCATCGTCTGCTTGGTGGTCGGCACGCCTTGCTAGAGGCCGCTACCAGCCATATAGTCCAGAGGTGATCCGAACTGCGACCAAGCCGGCTTTTACCTAAGGGGTCGCGCGCTTAAGGGAAGGAACCTACGAGGTCGGTTCGTAGGATACTGGTCGGATGTGATCCGAACTGGACTAGGAAAGTGATCGAGTGGACTTTGGGCTTTAGGGTCCGTGCGAGGCCCAAGTGTTTAGCCCGCGACGGACGCCTATATAAAGTGGAGGTGCAGCACACTCGGATGGTTGATCGCTTCGGCGCTGCGACTAGGGTTTGCATGTGTTGCGAATAGCCACCTCCACTCGTCGCCGACTGTGTGATCGGACCTAGCAATCCGCCGCACGGTGTTCCTCCTGCACGCGTGGATACCGTTAGAGGCGGTGCACTTGCGCCGCTCCGGCGAACTTGTATGTGGGATCGGATGACCGGCTGTTCGAGGGAGATCGAACGAGTTGGAGACGATCCACGCGGACGCGCTGCCCCAACTCTTCTTCCGCTGCACGGCACTGCGCGTCTAGTGGTAACGAACTGTGATCCATCTCCCGTAGCATGTTCCTGGATGTACCGCGCGTAGGAAAATTTTAATTTGCAGTCGATGCACCCTACCGTAGAACCCAACAGTGGTATCAGAGCCTCTGCTATAGGATTTGGATTCAGATTGTATGCATATTAGACATGTGGAGGCGGCAGATGAGATCTGTTGTCCTTGAAGAGATCGGCTATGTGCATGGTTGATGTGATCAACTGCACATGGGGATCATTGAGGCTATGTTTTCTGTCAATCGGGATCGATGAGGTTGTGACACGATCTACCCCTATCGGTCGGTCATCCGCCATCGGGGTTAACAGTGAAACATAAACCCGAATCGGATTCGCGATGATCGATGAGATCAGTCAGATTAGAAAATTCGGCGTGAACAGAGTCCAGATGTGATCTGTGATTTCCGAAAACGTCGGGACCGCCGTATGCGTAGCGCCGTGTATTTCGTACCTGACACACAAACCGGTAGAATGCGATTCTATGCATAACTTTGTTTTGCAGGTTTGATGTGAATAGTATGGCTCATGTGTATGTGATGCATGTGTGTAATTTATACGTGGCCTGCGTGTCATGTTTGTCAGCCGGCAGGAGCCAAAGTGCTGTCATTATATTGTATAACAACCTGCGTGTCGACTTGTGACTCTATGTAAATTCATTACTAGTTGTAGTAGTTGGATAACAGAGATCAGGTTGGCGGCCTGGCGGCCCGGCGTGACAAACAAGATGGAGTTCCTGGATGGTCATCGGAGTCGGATCCGACCTGGAAGAACGTCCATGAAGGAGCCATACTATTTCACAATATGTGTTCATTTGTGATTGTTATGCTTCTTTGTGTCTATGCATGTTAGAATGATAGAATGATCCCTCATGAATATCAAGCGAATTGCCATCCCCGGTGTTGCACCTTCGCACGTCAAGTACTTCTAGTAGTGGGCTCATAAAATTGGGGTGCTGCAAGGTGTCCTTGAACTGAAGGGTTTGTGTCGGACACGGACATGCACTGCATCAGGTTAACTTGACAAGGCTATCAAAACGGTTTTGGGCCTTGTGGCAAAGAAGGTTGGGAGCCGGGGTATGAGATACCTTCCCGACCGACAGGAGTCGTATAGAGATACGATTAGCAAGGAGTTGCTTACCGGATAGGTATGTTGGCTAGCAGTGATGCTAAAGCTCACTAGTCGCATGCGCTAGTCGCATCTTGAATCACTGAGAGTTTGCGGAGGGATGCTGACTTCAGTGGGAGTATTTATGTTTAGGCTAGAATTACTCTACATAAACACATTGCTTAGTGATTGCATATTTTCTGTTGTAGATCAATGGCACCACCTGCTCAACCCAACTTTGCATTGAAATCAATTCTGGAAAAGGATAAACTGAATGGAACAAACTTTACCACCTGGTATAGAAATCTGAGAATTGTTCTCAAGCACGATAAAAAGGAACATGTTCTAGAGGATCCACTTCCAGAGGAACCTGCCGATAATGCTAGTGCCACAGCTAAGAATGCCTACCAGAAACTCGTTGATGAATCAACGGAGATCAGCTGTCTGATGCTGGCTTGTATGGAGCCCGGTTTGCAACAGCATTTCGAAAATGTTGAGGCTTACGATATGATCGAGAGTCTCAAGAGCATGTTTCAGACACAGGCTAGGACCGAAAGGTTCAACGTCTGGCGATCCTTGATGGATTGCAAACTGAAGGAAGGTGATCCACTGAGCCCACATGTGATCAAGATGATCGGATATGTGCAAGCTTTGGATCGTTTGGGCTTCCCGATCTTGGATGAGCTGGCTACTGATGCTGTTCTGGGTTCTCTTCCGCCCAGCTATGGGACGTTCATCTCGAACTATCATATGCATGGCATGGATAAGAAGCTCACTGAATTGCATGGGATGCTCAAAGTGGCAGAGCAGGATATTAAGAAAGGCACGCATCAAGTGTTGATGGTGCAGAAATCGGCTAAGTTCAAGAAGAGTTGGTCTAAGAAGAAGGCTAAGGCAAAGGGCACGGAGATGGTAACCTCTGCCGCTGCGCCGAAGTCTGGACCAGACTCGAAGACCGTTTGCTATCATTGTAAGGAAACTGGTCACTGGAAGAGAAATTGTAGCAAGTGGCTTGCAGAGCATGGCAAGAAGGCCGGAAATGCTTCTTCGGGCAAAGGTACACTTGTTGCATATGTTATAGACATTTACCTTGCTGACATACCTAGTAGCTCTTGGGTATTTGATATCGGATCGGTTGTTCATATTTGCAACTCGATGCAGGGGCTGGTAAGAACTAGGCGTGTGGCACAAGGGGAGATTGACATCAGGGTCGGCAACAAAGCAAGAGTTGTTGCGTTGGAGGTCGGCACAATGCAGCTCCAGCTTCCTTCTGGATTTATTTTGGAATTGAATAAATTGTTATTACATTCCTGCACTTAGTCGGAACATTATTTCTGCCTCATGTTTGATGAGTCAGGGTTATGAATTCAATTTAAAGGACGATGGTTGTTCGATATTTTTGAATGGTATGTTCCACGGCTATGCACCCATTGTTGATGGGTTATTTATATTGAATCTAGAATAGAAACCGGTCTATAACGTAAATGTCAAGAGGCATAAGCCTAATGAGATAAATCCGACATACTTCTGGCATTGCCGGCTTGGACACATTAGTCTGAAACCCATGAAGAAGCTCCATGATGATGGGCTCCTAACTTCGTCCGACTTCGGGTCGTTCGAGACATGTGAATCATGCTTGCTCGGCAAGATGACTAAGTCTCCTTTCGCAAAGAGTTGCGAGAGGGCGTCCGAGCTGTTGGAGCTTATACAAAGTGATGTGTGTGGTCCAATGAGCACAACTACCAGAGGTGGCTATCAGTACTTCGTGACTTTTACCGACGACTTGAGTAGATATGGATATATCTATTTGATGAGGCACAAGTCGGAGACTTTTGAAAAGTTCAAAGAGTTTCAGAACGAGGTTGAGAATCAGCTCGGCAAGACTATAAAGCTTCTGCGATCTGATCGTGGAGGTGAGTACATGAGCCAGGAGTTCCATGATCATCTGAAAAGTCGAGGTATAGTACCTCAGCTCACACCTCCGGGTACGCCAGAGAGAAACATTGTGTCAGAACGGAGGAATAGGACCTTGTTGGACATGGTCCGGTCTATGATGAGCAAATCGGATTTACCCTTGTCATTTTGGAATATGCTCAAGAAACTGTAGCTTTCACACTTAACAGGGTACCATCAAAATCCGTAGACAAGACACCACATGAGATGTGGACCGGGAAGAGTCCCAATTTGTCTTTTCTAAAGATTTGGGGTTGTGAAGCATTTGTCAAGAGACTTATGTCAGACAAGCTTACACCCAAGTCGGATAAATGCATATTCGTGGGATATCCGAGGGAAACCTTGGGATATAGCTTCTACAACCGGGAAGAGAACAAATTGTTTGTTGCTCGGAACGGGGTTTTCCTTGAGAAAGAGTTTCTCAGTCAGGAGGCCAGTGGGAGGACGGTTCGACTTGAAGAAATTCGAGGACCACTCGGGGATGGCTCGGCTGGTGATGAGATCATACCGGAGTCAGACAGGGAACCTGTAGTGGAAGCGGCACCGGAACCACGGAGGTCGGAAAGATTGCGCAGAGTGCGTGATGTATTGTTGCTAGAAAGAGACGAGCCATCCACATATGCGGAAGCGATGGTGAGCCCAGATTCCAAGGCATGGCTGGAGGCCATGAGATCCGAGTTAAAGTCCATGGATGAGAATCAAGTCTGCGACTTGGTTGATCCGCCACCTGGCGTAACTACCATAGGTTGCAAATGGGTCTTTAAGAAGAAAACCGATGTGGATGGAAATTTTCAGATCCACAAAGCTCGGCTTGTCGCTAAAGGTTATGGACAAGTTCAAGGAATTGACTACGACGAGACTTACTCGCCGGTAGCGATGCTAAAATCGGTGAGGATCATACTAGCTATAGCTGCATATTTCGATTACGAGATATGGCAAATGGATGTCAAAACGGCTTTCCTTCACGGAAATTTAACCGAGGACGTGTATATGATGCAGCCCGAGGGTTTTGTTGATCCGACTAGCACTAGTAAGGTATGCAAGCTCAAGAGATCCATTTATGGGTTGAAGCAAGCATCTCGGAGTTGGAACATTCGTTTTGATGAGGTCGTCACTGGTCTCGGTTTCATCAAAAGTGAAGAGGATTCTTGTTTATACAAGAAATTAAGTGGGAGCTCGATAGTGTTTCTGATCTTGTATGTGGATGACAAACTACTGATCGGAAATAATGTTTCGATGATAAACTCGGTCAAGGAATCATTGAATGGCAAGTTTTCGAGGAAGGACCTTGGTGAGGAAGTCTATATTTTAGGCATTAAGATCTATAGAGATAGATCGAGGAGGCTGCTCGGCTTAAGCCAGAGCACTGTTGGAAATATGCCCTAGAGGCAATAATAAAAGTATTATTATATTTCAATGTTCATGATAAATGTCTTTTATTCATGCTATAACTGTATTATCCGGAAATCGTAATACACGTGTGAATACTTAGACCACAATATGTCCCTGGTGAGCCTCTAGTTGACTAGCTCGTTGTGATCAACAGATAGTCATGGTTTCCTGACTATGGACATTGGATGTCGTTGATAACGGGATCACATCATTAGGAGAATGATGTGATGGACAAGACCCAATCCTAAGCATAGCATAAAAGATCGTGTAGTTCGTTTTGCTAGAGCTTTGCCAATGTCAAGTATCTCTTCCTTCGACCATGAGATCGTGTAACTCCCGGATACCGTAAGAGTGCGTTGGGTGTATCAAACGTCACAACGTAACTGGGTGACTATAAAGGTGCATTACAGGTATCTCCGAAAGTATCTGTTGGGTTGACACGGATCGAGATTGGGATTTGTCACTCCGTATGACGGAGAGGTATCTCTGGGCCCACTCGGTAATGCATCATCATAATGAGCTCAATGTGACCAAGTTGTTGGACACGGGATCATGCATTACGGTACGAGTAAAGTGACTTGCCGGTAACGAGACTGAACAAGGTATTGGGATACCGACGATCGAGTCTCTGGCAAGTAACGTACCGATTGACAAAGGGAATTGCATACAGGGTTTGATCAAATCCTCGACATCGTGGTTCATCCGATGACAACATCGAGGAGCATGTGGGAGCCATCATGGGTATCCAGATCCCGCTGTTGGTTATTGACCTGAGAGCGTCTCGGTCATGTCTGCATGTCTCCCGAACCCGTAGGGTCTACACACTTAAGGTTCGGTGACGCTAGGGTTATTAGGAAGACTAGTATGTGACTACCGAATGTTGTTCGGAGTCCCTGATGGGATCCCGGACGTCACGAGGAGCTCCGGAAGGGTCCGGAGGTAAAGATTTATATATGGGAAGTTGTCAAACGGGCACCGGGAAGTTACGGGGTCATACCGGTATTGTACCGGGGCCACCGGAAGGGTTCTGGGGGGGTCCACCGGGAGGGGACGCCCCTCCCGGGGGGCCACATGGGCTGCGTGGGGCAGGGAGCCAGCCCCTGGTGGGCTGGGCGCACCCCCTCCCTTGGGCCCTTGCGCCTAGGGTTGACGGGGGGAACCCTAGAGGGGGCGCCCCCTTGGCTTGGGGGGCAAGCCACCCTCTCCCCCTCTCCCCTTGGCCGCCGCCCCCCCTAGATGGGTTCTAGAGGGGCCGGCCCCCTTCTCCCTTCCCCCTATAAATAGAGGGGTGACGGGAGGGCAGCCGCACCACCCTCCAAGGCGCAGCCCTCCCCTCCCCAACACCTCTCCTCCTCCGTTGTGTGCTTGGCGAAGCCCTGTCGGAGTACTGCTTCTCCACCATCACCACGCCGTCGTGCTGCCGGTGGAGCTGTCTTCCTCAACCTCTCCTTCCCCCTTGCTGGATCAAGAAGGAGGAGACGTCTCCCGTCCCGTACGTGTGTTGAACGCGGAGGTGCTGTCCGTTCAGCACTTGGTCATCGGTGATTCGAATCACGTCGAGTACGACTCCATCATCACCTTGCAAGCTTCCGCACGCGATCTACAAGTGGTATGTAGATGCAAACTCACTCCCTCGACTCGTTGTTTAGATGAACTCATAGATGGATCTTGGTGAAACCGTAGGAAAAATTTTAATTTTCTGCAACGTTCCCCAACAGTGGTATCAGAGCTAGGTCTATGCGTAGTTCTCTTTGCACGAGTAGAACACAATTTTGTTGTGGGCGTGGATTTTGTCATCTTACTTGCCTCTACTAGTCTTTTCTTGCTCAACGGTATTGTGGGATGAAGCGGCCCGGACCAACCTTACACGTACGCTTACGTGAGACCGGTTCCACCGATTGACATGCACTAGTTGCATAAGGTGGCTGGCGGGTGTCTGTCTCTCCCACTTTAGTTGGAGCGGATTCGATGAACAGGGCCCTTATGAAGGTTAAATAGAAGTTGACAAAATCACGTTGTGGTGATTCGTAGGTAAGAAAACGTTCTTGCTAGAACCCAATTGCAGCCACGTAAAAGATGCAACAACAATTAGAGGACGTCTAACTTGTTTTTGCAGCGATTGATCATGTGATGTGATATGGCCAGAAGTTGTGATGAATGATGAATTGTGATGTATGAGATCATGTTCTTTGTAATAGGATTCACGACTTGCATGTCGATGAGTATGACAACCGGCAGGAGCCATAGGAGTTGTCTTTATTTTTGTATGACCTGCGTGTCATTGAATAACGCCATGTAAACTACTTTACTTTATTGCTAAACGTTAGTCATAGAAGTAGAAGTAGTCGTTGGCGTGACAACTTCATGAAGACACGATGATGGAGATCATGATGATGGAGATCATGGTGTCAAGCCGGTGACAAGATGATCATGGAGCCTCGAAGATGAAGATCAATGGAGCTATATGATATTGGCCATATCATGTCACAACTATATAATTGCATGTGATGTTTATTATGTTTATGCATCTTGTTTACTTAGGACGACGGTAGTAAATAAGATGATCCCTTACAAAAATTTCAAGAAGTGTTCTCCCCTAACTGTGCACCGTTGCTACAGTTCGTCGCTTCTAAGCACCACGTGATGATCGGGTGTGATGGATTCTTACGTTCACTTACAACGGGTGTAAGACAGTTTTACACAGCGAAAACACTTAGGGTTAACTTGATGAGCCTAGCATGTGCAGACATGGCCTCGGAACACGGAGACCGAAAGGTCGAACACGAATCGTATGGAAGATACGATCAACATGAGAATGTTCACCGACGATGACTAGTCCGTCTCACGTGATGATCGGACACGGGCTAGTCGACTCGGATCGTGTAACACTTAGATGACTAGAGGGATGTCTAATCTAAGTGGGAGTTCATAATTTGATTAGAACTTTATTATCATGAACTTAGTCTAAAACCTTTGCAAATATGTCTTGTAGATCAATGGCCAACGCTAATATCAACATGAACTTCAACGCGTTCCAAGAGAAAACCAAGCTGAAAGATGATGGCAGCAACTATACAGACTGGGTCCGGAACCTGAGGATCATCCTCATAGCTGCTAGGAAACAATATGTCCTAGAAGGACCGCTAGGTGACGCTCCCGTCCCAGAGAACCAAGACATTATGAATGCTTGGCAGTCTCGTGCTGATGATTACTCCCTCGTTCAGTGCGGCATGCTTTATAGCTTAGAACCGGGGCTCCAAAAATGTTTTGAGCATCATGGAGCATATGAGATGTTTGAAGAGCTGAAACTAGTTTTCCAAGCTCATGCCCGGGTCGAGAGATATGATGTCTCCGACAAGTTCTACAGTTGTAAGATGGAGGAAAACAGTTCTGTCAGTGAGCACATCCTGAAGATGTCTGGGTTGCACAACCGTATGACCCAGCTGAACATTAACTTCCCAGATGAGGCGGTCATTGACAGAATCCTCCAGTCGCTCCCACCAAGCTACAAGAGCTTTGTGATGAACTACAACATGCAGGGGATGGAAAACACCATTCCTGAAGTGTTCTCGATGCTGAAGTCAGCAGAGGCTGAAATCAAGAAAGAACATCAAGTGTTGATGGTCAATAAGACCACTAAGTTCAAGAAGGGCAAGGGTAAGAAGAACTTCAAGAAGGACGGCAAGGAGGTTGCCGCGCCTGGTAAGCCAGTTACCGGGAAGACGCCAAAGAATGGACCCAAGCCTGAGACTGAGTGCTTTTGTTGCAAGGGGAAGGGTCACTAGAAGCGGAACTGCCCCAAATACTTAGCGGATAAGAAGGCCGGCAACACCAAAGGTATATTTGATATACATGTGATTGATGTGTACCTTACCAGTACTCGTAGTAACTCCTGGGTATTTGATACCGGTGCCGTTGCTCATATTTGTAACCCACAGCAGGAGCTGCGGAATAAACGGAGACTGGCGAAGGACGAGGTGACTATGCGCGTCGGGAATGGTTCCAGAGTCAATGTGATCGCCGTCGGCACGCTGCCTCTACATTTACCTACGGGATTAGTTTTGAACCTTAATAATTGTTATTTAGTGCCATGTTTGAGCATGAACATTGTATCTGGATCTCGTTTAATACGAGATGGCTACTCATTTAAGTCTGAGAATAATGGTTGTTCGATTTATATGAGAGATATGTTTTATGGTCATGCTCCGATGGTCAATGGTTTATTCTTAATGAATCTCGAGCGTAATATTACACATGTTCATAGTGTAGATGCCAAAAGATTTAAAGTTGATAACGATAGTCCCACATACTTGTGGCACTGCCGCCTTGGTCACATTGGTGTCAAGCGCATGAAGAAGCTCCATGCCGATGGACTTTTAGAGTCTCTTGATTATGAATCATTTGACACGTGCGAACCATGCCTCTTGGGCAAAATGACCAAGACTCCGTTCTCCGGAACAATGGAGCGAGCAACCAACTTGTTGGAAATCATACATACCGATGTGTGCGGTCCAATGAGCGTTGAGGCTCGCGGAGGATATCGTTATGTTCTCACTCTCACTGATGACTTGAGTAGATATGGGTATGTCTACTTAATGAAACACAAGTCTGAGACCTTTGAAAAGTTCAAGGAATTTCAGAATGAGGTAGAGAATCAACGTGACCGAAAGATAAAATTCTTACGATCAGATCATGGAGGAGAATACTTAAGTCACGAATTTGGTACACACTTAAGGAAATGTAGAATCGTTTCACAACTCACACCGCCTGGAACACCTCAGCGAAACGGTGTGTCCGAACGTCGTAATCGCACTCTATTGGATATGGTGCGGTCTATGATGTCTCCTACCGATTTACCGTTATCATTTTGGGGATACGCTCTAGAGACAGCTACATTCACTTTAAATAGGGCACCGTCTAAATCCGTTGAGACGACACCGTATGAATTATGGTTTGGAAAGAAACCTAAGCTGTCGTTTCTAAAAGTTTGGGGACGCGATGCTTATGTCAAGAAACTTCAACCTGAAAAGCTCGAACCCAAGTCGGAAAAATGCGTATTCATAGGATACCCTAAGGAAACTGTCGGGTATACCTTCTACTTAAGATCCAAAGGAAAGACCTTTGTTGGCAAGAATGGATGCTTTCTGGAAAAAGAGTTTCTCTCGAAAGAAGTAAGTGGGAGGAAAGTAGAACTCGATGAAGTACTACCTCTCGAACGGGAAAGTGGTGCAGCTCAGGAAAATGTTCCTGTGATGCCCACACCAACTGAAGAGGAAAACAATGATGATGATCAAAGTACTTCAGATCAAGTTACTACTGAACTTCGTAGGTCCACAAGGACACGTTCCGCACCAGAGTGGTACGGCAACCCTGTCCTGGAAATCATGTTGTTAGACAACAATGAACCTTCGAACTATGAAGAAGCGATGGCGGGCCCGGATTCCAACAAATGGCTTGAAGCCATGAAATCCGAGATAGAATCCATGTATGAAAACAAAGTATGGACTTTGACAGACTTGCCCGATGATCGGCGAGCGATAGAAAACAAATGGATTTTTAAGAAGAAGACGGACGCGGATGGTAATGTTACCATCTATAAGGCTCGACTTGTCGCTAAGGGTTATCGACAAGTTCAAGGGATTGACTACGACGAGACTTTCTCTCCCGTAGCGAAGCTGAAGTCCGTCCGAATCATGTTAGCAATTGACGCATACTATGATTATGAGATATGGCAGATGGACGTCAAAACGGCATTCCTTAACGGACATCTTAAGGAAGAGCTGTATATGATGCAGCCGGAAGGTTTTGTCGATCCTCGGAACGCTAACAAAGTATGCAAGCTCCAGTGATCCATTTATGGACTGGTGCAAGCATCTCGGAGTTGGAACATTCGCTTTGATGAGATGATCAAAGCGTTTGGGTTTATGCAGACTTATGGAGAAGCCTGCGTTTACAAGAAAGTGAGTGGGAGCTCTGTAGCATTTCTCATATTATATGTAGATGACATACTCTTGATGGGAAATAATATAGAATTTCTGGACAGCATTAAGGCCTACTTGAATAAGTGTTTTTCAATGAAGGACCTTGGAGAAGCTGCTTACATATTAGGCATCAAGATCTATAGAGATAGATCAAGACGCCTCATAGGTCTTTCACAAAGCACATACCTTGATAAGATTTTGAAGAGGTTCAAAATGGATCAGTCCAAGAAGGGGTTCTTGCATATGTTACAAGGTGTGAGACTGAGCTCGGCTCAGTCACCGACCACAGCAAAAGATAAAGAAGAGATGAGTGTCATCCCCTATGCTTCAGCCATAGGATCTATTATGTATGCCATGTTGTGTACCAGACCCGATGTAAACCTTGCCGTAAGTTTGGTAGCAAGATACCAAAGTAATCTCGGCAAGGAACACTGGACAGCGGTCAAGAATATCCTGAAGTACCTGAAAAGGACGAAGGACATGTTTCTCGTTTATGGAGGAGACGAAGAGCTCGTCATAAAGGGTTACGTCGACGCTAGCTTCGACTCAGATCTGGATGACTCTAAGTCACAAACCGGATACGTGTATATGTTGAATGATGGAGCAGTAAGTTGGTGCAGCTGCAAGCAGAGCGTCGTGGCGGGATCTACGTGTGAAGCGGAGTACATGGCAGCCTCGGAGGCAGCGCATGAAGCGATTTGGGTGAAGGAGTTCATCACCGACCTAGGAGTCATACCCAATGCGTCGGGGCCGATCAAACTCTTCTGTGACAACACTAGAGCTATTGCCCTCGCAAAGGAGCCCAGGTTTCACAAGAAGACCAGGCACATCAAGCGTCGTTTCAACTCCATCCGTGAAAATGTTCAAGATGGAGACATAGAGATTTGCAAAGTGCACACGGATCTGAATGTCGCAGATCCGCTGACTAAACCTCTCTCGCGTGCAAAACATGATCAACACCCGAACTCTATGGGTGTTTGATTCATCACAATGTAACTAGATTGGTGACTCTAGTGCAAGTGGGAGACTGTTGGAAATATGCCCTAGAGGCAATAATAAAAGTATTATTATATTTCAATGTTCATGATAAATGTCTTTTATTCATGCTATAACTGTATTATCCGGAAATCGTAATACACGTGTGAATACTTAGACCACAATATGTCCCTGGTGAGCCTCTAGTTGACTAGCTCGTTGTGATCAACAGATAGTCATGGTTTCCTGACTATGGACATTGGATGTCATTGATAACGGGATCACATCATTAGGAGAATGATGTGATGGACAAGACCCAATCCTAAGCATAGCATAAAAGATCGTGTAGTTCGTTTTGCTAGAGCTTTGCCAATGTCAAGTATCTCTTCCTTCGACCATGAGATCGTGTAACTCCCGGATACCGTAAGAGTGCCTTGGGTGTATCAAACGTCACAACGTAACTGGGTGACTATAAAGGTGCATTACAGGTATCTCCGAAAGTATCTGTTGGGTTGACACGGATCGAGATTGGGATTTGTCACTCCGTATGACGGAGAGGTATCTCTGGGCCCACTCGGTAATGCATCATCATAATGAGCTCAATGTGACCAAGTTGTTGGACACGGGATCATGCATTACGGTACGAGTAAAGTGACTTGCCGGTAACGAGACTGAACAAGGTATTGGGATACCGACGATCGAGTCTCGGGCAAGTAACGTACCGATTGACAAAGGGAATTGCATACAGGGTTTGATCGAATCCTCGACATCGTGGTTCATCCGATGACAACATCGAGGAGTATGTGGGAGCCATCATGGGTATCCAGATCCCGCTGTTGGTTATTGACCTGAGAGCATCTCGGTCATGTCTGCATGTCTCCCGAACCCGTAGGGTCTACACACTTAAGGTTCGGTGACGCTAGGGTTATTAGGAAGACTAGTATGTGACTATCGAATGTTGTTCGGAGTCCCGGATGGGATCCCGGACGTCACGAGGAGCTCCGGAAGGGTCCGGAGGTAAAGATTTATATATGGGAAGTTGTCAAAC
>NC_041393.1:196826754-196829864 GCF_002162155.2 Triticum dicoccoides | reverse complement strand
CGGGGGGCCACATGGGCTGCGTGGGGCAGGGAGCCAGCCCCTGGTGGGCTGGGCGCACCCCCTCCCTTGGGCCCTTGCGCCTAGGGTTGAGGGGGGGAACCCTAGAGGGGGCGCCCCCTTGGCTTGGGGGGCAAGCCACCCTCTCCCCCTCTCCCCTTGGCCGCCGCCCCCCCTAGATGGGTTCTAGAGGGGCCGACCCCCTTCTCCCTTCCCCCTATAAATAGAGGGGTGAGGGGAGGGCAGCCGCACCACCCGCCAAGGCACAGCCCTCCCCTCCCCAACACCTCTCCTCCTCCGTTGTGTGCTTGGCGAAGCCCTGTCGGAGTACTGCTTCTCCACCATCACCACGCTGTCGTGCTGCCGGTGGAGCTGTCTTCCTCAACCTCTCCTTCCCCCTTGCTGGATCAAGAAGGAGGAGACGTCTCCCGTCCCGTACGTGTGTTGAACGCGGAGGTGCTGTCCGTTCAGCACTTGGTCATCGGTGATTCGAATCACGTCGAGTACGACTCCATCATCACCTTGCAAGCTTCCGCACGCGATCTACAAGTGGTATGTAGATGCAAACTCACTCCCTCGACTCGTTGCTTAGATGAACTCATAGATGGATCTTGGTGAAACCGTAGGAAAATTTTTAATATTCTGCAACGTTCCCCAACAAGCACGTACATAGATAAAGTGTTGAAGCGGTTCAACATGAGTGAGGCAAAGAAAGGTTTCTTGCCGCTCTCACATGGTATAAGGCTAAGCAAGACTCAGAGTCCTTCGACACCTGATGAGCGAAGCAGGATGAGTAGGATTCCGTATGCCTCAGCAATCGGATCCATCATGTATGCCATGATATGTACAAGGCCTGATGTTGCTTTTGCAATAAGCCTAACAAGTAGATACCAGGCCAACCCAGGTGTGAGTCACTTGGCAGCGGTAAAGACTATTTTGAAGTACCTGAAAAGGACTAAAGAGATGTTCCTAGTTTATGGAGGTGAGGAAGAGCTCGTCGTAAGGGGTTACGTCGATGCTAGTTTCCAAACCGACAGAGATGATTGTCGATCACAGTCCGGATTCATGTACGTCCTGAACGGAGGAGCAGTGCACTGGATGAGTTCCAAGCAGGATACAGTGGCCGATTCTACCACAGAAGCCGAATACATTGCGGCTTGTGAAGTTGCAAAGGAAGGTGTTTGGATCCGGCATTTTCTGGATGATCTTGGTATTTTCCCAGCCTCGGTGAAACCGTTGGACCTTTATTGTGATAATTCTGGTGCCATCGCACAAGCCAAGGAGCCGAGGAACCACCACAAGGTCAGACACATAGACCGGAAATATCACCTGATATGAAAGATCGTAGAGAATGGTGATGTAGAGTTATGCAAGATTCACACGGATGCAAATGTTGCAGATCCGTTGACTAAGCCGCTTCCTCAACCCAAGCATGAGGGGCACGTTAGAGCTATAGGCATTTGATGTCTATTTGATTGACTCTAGTGCAAGTGGGAGACTGTTGGAGATATGCCATAGAGGCAATCATGTATGATGATATTTCCTATGTGTTTATGAATAAAGATAGTCCTTGGACATTATCAATGATGTGTATCAGCAAGTACGTGACTTGTTTTTGGGACTATGCATTGTATGATGACTGTCCTAAAAGGTCCCTAGTCGAAAGGGCTGTGTGGATGCGCAGCCGACTAGACTAGCATATGACACGGTCGATGGCTCGGTCTCACTAGCCATGGAGCATTGGATGCTAACCGGATAATATGGACTTGGAAAGGTCTTGTCGGATTCGACATAGTCGGATCCGAGTCGAGATAAGGTCCGAGTGGGACAGACACAACTATGAGACGCAGCGATATGTCATCTGTGAGTCTCTAGTACAACATACGTTCTATGTCCTAAGACCTGAGCTGACACATGTATTCGAGATGGTGACAGACTTGCTTTGGGCCGACCAAACGCTACTCCGTGACTGGGTAGTTACAAAGGTAGGTTTCGGGTTTGTCCAGTCCCATGCTGTGAGACATGGTCGAGCAAGATGGGATTTGCCCCTCCGATCAGGAGAGATATACTCTGGGCCCCTCGTGTGATCCGACCAGGAACAGCATGGCCATGCGACAAGGATTATGAGATAATCCCGATAGTGGTCGGTATCACTTGAACGAGAAAGAGGTCAGGTTATCACAAGGATGAGAGTCTCACCTTGAGCCCGACAACATATATTGTGCGGCAAAGGGAACAGAAGTGTGACACGTTGTACAGGTTCGCCTAACCAGCTTCATCGTCTGCTTGGTGGTCGGCACGCCTTGCTAGAGGCCGCTACCAGCCATATAGTCCGGAGGTGATCCGAACTGCGACCAAGCCGGCTTGAACCTAAGGGGTTGCACGCTTAAGGGAAGGAACCTACGAGGTCGGTTCGTAGGACCCTGGTCGGATGTGATCGGAACTGGACTAGGACCGTGACCGAGTGGACTTTGGGCTTTAGGGTCCGTGCGAGGCCCAAGTGTTTAGCCCGCGACGGACGCCTATATAAAGTGGAGGTGCAGCACACTCGGATGGTTGATCGCTTCGGTGCTGCGACTAGGGTTTGCATGTGTTGCGAATAGCCACCTCCACTCGCCGTCGACTGTGTGATCGGACCTAGCAGTCCGCCGCACGGTGTTCCTCCTGCACGTGCGGATACCGTTAGAGGCGGTGCACTTGCGCCGCTCCGGCGAACTTGTACGTGGGATCGGACGACCGGCTGTTCGAGGGAGATCGAACGAGGAGGAGACGATCCACGCGGACGCGCTGCCCCAACTCTTCTTCCGCTGCACGGCACTGCGCGTCTAGTGGTAACGAACTGTGATCCATCTCCCGTAGCATGTTCCTGCATGTTCTGCGTGTAGGAAAATTTTAATTTGCAGTCGACGCACCCTACCGTAAAACCCAGCAGCTGCTGCTTTAGCTCTAGCTCGCACTGCTGCTCTGCTCTTGCTCTCGGTCCCCTGCCTGGTCTGCTTTTGCTGTTGCTCTTGCTCGCGTTGCTGCTCTCGCTCTTGCTCTTGCTTGCGATGCTGCTCCGATTTAGCTACACTTCAGTCGAATGAATCGACTTTTGGGTCAGTGGATTTTCA
>NC_041393.1:196781853-196826281 GCF_002162155.2 Triticum dicoccoides | reverse complement strand
GGGCGGGCGGGGCGGCGCACCGCCGGCCGCGGGTGGCGGGGGCTGCTGTTTGGCTGGTGGTGGCTGGCGGCTCAGGGGGTGGAGGTTGAAGATGAACTGCAGGCCCTTGATTTCGTATCCAACGGCTGCAAAATCGACTGACCAGAGATGAAAGAGTCAGTCGACCGACGTGTAGCCTCACCTTGCTAGTGCGTTCAGTCTCGATAGCAAAATTTAGTTTCGACCGCAAAATTCAGTTTTGACAGTTAAGTTCAGTTTCGACAGTTAAGTTCAGTTTCGGCAGTTAAGTTCAGTTTCGACAATTAAGTTCAGAGATGAGCGGCTGATGTATTTTACATCTAGCACTTTGTGGTTATGTATTTTACGTCATGTATTGGAGATGCTATTAGAATTCCACTCAGGTTAACGTTGTCTCTCTTGTCCTGCTTCAGCCTCGGCGTCGTACAACTCACCGGAGCTGCTCCAACGACGAAACCCTTCATCACAGCGGAGCAGTACCTCGGGCTCCATCTCTAGATGCCTAAGATCTTCTTCCCCTCCTCCGACAGCCAAGTCAGCCGGAGCATCCTCACCGGCCAACCCAATCACGCTGAGATCGACATGGCTTCGCCAAAGAGGTTGTACACTTGTTGCATCTCTTTTTTACTCTACATGTTATATATATTGTCCAGTGAGCACATGTAGTAACGGGAAATACGATTATTTTATCCTACTATATGACAAGCAGTGAGGTACCAGGCAACTTAGCTTTCCGTGATGGACTCTCTTGAACGCCATCATTAATTATCCTTGCGCATTTGAGCTGTGCATTTGTCGATGGCCCCGAGAGTTGAGGTAGTAGGGCAGTGGCCTGGGTCCAAAGTAATAGAAGTAGCACAAAAACATTTTTTTAGTGTAGGCTTTTCCTTGCTCAAGCCTGCCTACTAGAATCGCCAGTGCTTGAAAGGAAAAGTGAATGAAAAACATAGGAATTGGAAAGTTTCCTATGGTACTACTATTCATGAATTTGTTTCAAAGGAATGGAGCAAAGGAAAACTATAGGATTTGTTCCTTTAGTGTCTCCTTGAAAGAAAAAACATAGGAATTTTAATTTTCACTTGTCGTCCTTTTCAAATTCCTATTCATGAAGCACAAGACTAAGAGATAGTAGCATAATAGCATTATAACCATACATTTTCTTGTGGTTTGACTTAACCTCACCATGCTTCTTTGCATCCTGTGATCTTCCAATTGTTGTGAATCAAACACCCAAATTGGCAAAAATCCTGTGTTTTTAAATTCTCTGTTTTGCACGTGCATTCCTATCCTATTCCTGTCTATTTCCTATTCTTGCATTGTTGGAATCCTCCCATTCAAACGAGCCCTTACAGAATTACTTCTCTTACAGATAGTTGTCAAAGAAAACCTTGCATGGTTTGTCCCGCTCCTGCTGCGCCGTCGTCCACCCTAGCTCAGCTGCTCCAACGACAGAAGGGTCCAACACAGCAGGGATCCAGCCTCTAGACTGTCTTTCGCCGCCTCAGATCTTCTTCCCCGCCGCCGGCAGCCATGAAAATTGCATTATCATCATCAACCGAGCAGATGACCTCGAGGACTACACGGGTCCGCAAGAGAGGTCGCACTCTTTTGTGTCTACTTACATTATGCATTGCTTAATATTACATGCTACTTTATCATCTTGTTCACCGATTAGACTCTAAGTCAGCTCCAAACTAATGGTCAAACTTGAGTTTTCAAATGGTTGTGGGGAACATATTGGGGCCGCAATCGATAATATCTATCTACTATCTGGTTAATCTCTGGTGTCTACTATGAGTTTCATGTTGGGTGGGAAACAAACAGTAAAGAAGCCATTATCTGTATTTTTTAACTGAAGCCATTATCTGCCTGCTATTATTGGTTTTGGGTCTATCCACAGGTTTCTACCATCACTCTGGATTTCTGCATGCACTCCTTACATAATCTCACTATGTTTTATTCCTATGCATGACAGTTATTGTAAACAATTGAACTAAACATGTAGAGCAAATGAGACAAGCCTTGTGTGGCAATAAAATTTCATGCAGATGTCTCTCCATGGTAGGCGCAAAGGCAGCCCCCCTCCACGCATTTCGGATTGTAATCAAGAGGAAGATATCTGTTTTGAGGGGGATTCAGAAGGAGAAGACAACTCCTATTTACCCCCTGAGGTCTTCGCTCTAACTTGGCATGCTGATGTTGGTTATATCATGCATATGGTGCCTTGCATTGCTTACTTTATACATCAAATATGTCATCTGCTTAGTTTAGACATCCTTTGTGCGAATGCCATCTGTTTAGTTTATTCATCATTTATGTGAATTATGCAACGACATCTTGTTTAGCCAGGCATCATATATGTGAATTTTGCAATGCCATCCTGCTTAGCCAGTCATCTTATATGTAAATTATATCAGGCCATCCTTTTTTGTTACATATTACATTTGTCAACAATGTTAGTACATTCAACTGCTCTTTGTGTGCATCAGCCATTTGACACGGTGATGGCAAATTCTGGAGTGAAAACAAGGTCTTCAGAGAAGACTATGCTATCTGACGAAGCGCATATCTCGCTGGTTACGGATAGCTCCTCAGAGGAGGATTCAGAGACAGATGACCAGTCCTATCCCCCCCCGAGGTGTATGCTCTAACTTGGCAGGGTTATGTTGCTCATATTGTGCGTATGGTGTCTGGCATTGTTATGTCATTTGATTAGTTTAGACATGCTTTGTGTCAATGCCACCTGTTCAGTGTCTAATTACCATATATGTGAATTATGTATTGCCATCTTGTTGCAAGACATTATATATGTGAATTATACAATGCTATCTTGTTGCAAAGGCATTATATATGTGAATTATGCAATGCCATGCTGCTTAGCCAATCATCATGTATGTGAATTATATCATGCTATCATTTTTTTGTATTACGTGTTCCATTTGTTGAAAACGTTTGTATATTCAACTACTCTTCCTGTGCATCAGCCATTTGAAGCGGTGATGGAAGTATCTGGAGTGAAAACAAGGTATTCAGAGCAGACAATGCTACCTGCTGAAGCAGACATCTTGCTTGTTACAGAGAGCTCCTCAGAGGAGGATTCAGAGACTGATGACCAGTCCTATGTCCCCCCTGAGGTCTATGCTCAAACTTGGCAGGGTTATATTACCCATGTCATGCATGTTGTCTTGCATTGCTTAGTTTTTACATCATATATGGATTGCCATCTGCTTACTTGCTTACTATATAAATCATATATTTGAATTATATCATGCCATCATGTTTACATAGTACATACACACCATCTATCTGAATTATGGCATGGCAACCCATTTAATAAGTACATCATATAGTTATATCATCTCATCCTGTTTAGTGTTTACAGTCATCATATTTTGAATTATGGCATTCAATCCGTGAATGTATGTGAATTATGGCATGCCAACCTATTTAATAAACACATTATATAGTTATATCATGTCATCCTGTTTACATAATCTCATATTTTGAACTATGTCTTTCCATGTTTTTTAGTTAGCCATCATAATGTGAAATTGTGTCATGCTATCCTATTTAGTTAGCCATCATATATGTGAAATTGTGTCATGCTATCCTGTTTGGTTAGACAACATAAATATGAATTATTTCATGCCCTCTTTTATTCCCCACTATCCATTGCACCTGTCTATCATACAATGTCTATACTTTCAATTACTTTTCTTGTTTATCAGCCATTTGAATTGGAGAGGGTGATGGCAGTATCTAAGGGAGTAACAACATAGACTTCAGAAAAGATAGTGCTACCAGTTGATGCAGATAGAACCACAGTTGTACTTGCCCAAGGACCAGATCCACCACACATAACCCAGACTCTCGTAGATTGTACCCCTACCCAGTTGGACAGAGAACCAGCTACACCCCTTCTGACCCCAACCCCGGTAGATAGTAACCCAGTTCCAGTTGACACATCACCATCTCCACCACAGAGCACCCAAACACGAGCAGTTAGTAAGGGAACTGCAGTGCCCAAAGCATGAGGACCACCACTTCGAATCCCAACTCAACGCTTAAAGGAGAAGAAGATTTGTTCTCAGGTCAGGTTCTGTAGCTATGTTTCATACTCCTTTGCTCTTGCATTACTGTATTTACTCATACCAACTATTTTCAAATTTGAAGGATGGAATTGAAACTCCAATGGCGTAACAGGTATGTTTTAAACCTGTTTCTTTAACTGGTTTGCTGTTGTAACCTGCTCTATGTTGATTTCAGTTTCAATTGAATAAACAGGTATGCTCTCATGTCATGCACATTACAAGTGTTGTTATTGCTCAATAGTTTCCCACACTTATATTCTGTCTATTCTGCTTTGTCTTGAACAAATATTATTTGAACTGTGTCTCTATCTTGATTTGGCAACAAAAACTAGAATGATATAGACCATAAAGTGACCATGGTACATAGATATATGTTTGTTTCATGCTGTTATCCTGTCCACTTTACTACTGAACTCATTTACCAAAATGAGTTTCATATACAACATGGTAAACATGTGATGTGTCTGCTTGTTTCTCTTTTAGAATGCGGACAAAATATTGAAGAACAGTACCGCGTTATGCAATGGTAAAGAAAGTAATGCAGATAAGGTTCAAGATAGTGAGACATCCCTGTTGGTCTCCAAGAAAGCTGATAAAAACTATCTTGACGACAGTGAGAGAACCCAAAAGTCCTGTCTTGATGTAGTGTTCGAGTTACTAGCCACTACTGCTGGCACAAGCTATTCGAACTCGCTGCCTGAATCAGTTCATCTTCTTGAGTCTCAACTTCAAGTTGAAAGACATCAATCAGATGTGCTGCGACAGGAAGCTGAAGGACTGAGGAAGTCCCTGCAGAATTCAGATGCATATTTCCTGGTGCAACAGCGAGCGCTGGAGGATTTAAGCGCCAAACAAGAGAAAGTGAATAAGCTTGCTAAGCATCTTGCCAGCATTATGGGTACCCAGGATATTGTTTCTTGAGATCTTCTGAAGTGGTTTCAGTTCTGGATTTGTTTTGCTGCAGCATTTATTTGCGCTGGTCGCCAACTTTGACAACCAGTGTATATGATATGCTGCTTTGTTCCTTATATTTGCACTGGTGGCGAACTTTGATGCCCAGTGGATGTAATATGTGTAATAGCCGTGATAGCCTAGCGTTAGTTGCTTGCTTATTTATTTCCTTGTTGTCTTGTTTATTTGTTTGCTTGTACTCATTGCAGTTCTTTTTCCGCGGTTTGCTAGTGGCTGCAACAACCTATTTTTTAAAACTAGGCCACAATAACCATGGGATAATATTTACTGTAGTGACACTAGGCCTCCTACGGGCCATAGAAACAGTGGGCCTTCTACGAGCCGTACAAACAATGGGCCTTCTACGGGCCTTCTATGGGCCGTATCATCAATGGGCCTTATACGGTTCGTATGATCGATTAGCCAAACATGGGCCAAACAGACCGCATTATGGCCGTAAATGGGCTAGAGTTGGAATCGTCCGTTCATGGGCCGACTATAACGGGCCATCGCTAATAGGCCGTATTTGATGACGCTATGAAAATGGCCCAACGTATTAACGGACCACAAACGGGCCGACTGTAACCACGGGCTGAATTTGGCCCACAAGCAAAAAATGACATTAACGGGCCGTAAGTAAATGAATGCTGGAAATGAGCCCAAGAATAAATGGGCTCTAAGAAGGCCGAAAGATAACGTGGGCTGGAAACGGCCAAAAGGAATAGCGGTCCGTTAATGGGTATAAAGTGATATACGGGCCAGTTTCACCACGGGCCGTTAATGGGTGTAAAGTGATACACTGTTCATTACGGGCCCGTTTCAGCACGGGCCGTTAATGGGCCAAGAGTTACAAAGGGCCTCATATGGGCCGAAAGACGTCATGGGCCATACATGGGCCAGAAGTGAAAATGGACTGGAATCATATTGGATGGCCCAGATGACGCTATTGGGCCTAATTCGGATAGGGTGTAACGGGCGTTGGGTTAGCGGGTTGTAAATGGGCTATATGCGAACAGTTCGTTAACAGGCTTTCCATGGGCCGGCCCGCAACCTTTTGACCAAGTCAAACGGGCCGGCCTTTTCACAGGAATGGGCCTCTGTTGGGCCGTGCCACGTGTCGACGTATCATAGGCGCCTTCTGTCCAATGAGTGGATGACATCTGTCCCAACGATGAGCCGACACGTGTTTCCTCCAGCCAATGATGATTTTACACGTGGAAAATCCCCATTGGTCGGGTCTATTAACGGGTTATCAGATCCAAAACCCGACCAGATAGCTTAACGGTGTTCCGTTACGGTGGATGCCACGTGTCGGTCACCCTTGACGAATTCACTTCTATGACGCGTGATTTATCGTCATGGAAGTGGACACTTCCGTGATGATAATTTTGGCAATGTCATGGAACACTTCTATGACCGCACATGTATGACTATCTTGATTCTGTCATAAAATCATCATGGATGTACATGCATGACAAAAAATGTGACCTACTGTGACAAACACGTACAATCATGGAAGTGTATTTTTTTGTAGTGAAGAGAACAGCTGCGCTGGTGGCGAATTCCCTCCCTCGCCGACGGCGACAGCGTTAAGCCTCCTTCTCTTCCCGGCGGACGGATCCTGCCAGCTCTTTGATCAGCAGTGAGGGGAGAGAGAGAGAGGCCAAAAAAGTCTTGTTTAGATCTGGAGAGGGTGAGAGAGTGTGAAGAGAGCAACTAAAAGCACTGAGGCTCTAGCGTGTATATATATACTGGAGAGAGAGTGTGAAGAGTGCAAACCCTAGAAAACAAGCGCCGAAGCTGCAGCATATACATGATGAGCTGATTATACAGTCACTACGAGATCGTATAGCTCCGTATCCATCCATTTTGACCAGTCAAACAATCCTCCTGGCACCGCCCCAGATCACTTTCTCTCTCTGTCATGTGGGGCCTACCTATCATTGGGTGTAAGAAAGAAGTCGAACAAAAACAAAATTATGCTCAAGTGTAGTTATCCAAACCGAGACCTCAAGTTTGATGAGCGAACAGGCAAACCAGCTACACCACCCTCCCTTTATGTTCAACGAGAGGAAAATAACCTTTTATACATTCCCGCATTCGTGTGACAAGCATGCCGTGTTTTTTTTTGCGTGCGAGTCATTTTGATTTAAATCATAATTGTGTCATGTGGCTTTGGTGGTAAGGTCTTTTGGGATTTAAAGCAGTGTTGGTAGTACAGAAATAATGCAGCATCAGTCACTTTAACTCTCTCCACGTAGTACATTGGGTCCCACCAGTCAGAGGGTGAAACAAACAAATTAATAAGAAAAATTAAAAGCGCTAGCAGTGTATCTTACCTCACACATCTCGCTACTGCTCGTGAACACTGTCCAATTGATCCCTCTGTTCAGTCACGTACTATTTTAAGTGAATCCTTATTATAACATGCACACAATTTTGGGCACTTGTATTCGACCTAAGTCAGCGTGCCACCGTATCTCATACTACTCCCTCCGTCTAGGTCTAATCAGTCATGTTAGAAGGTGCAGCGGGACCAAGGTGCAAGCAGATTGGAGGAGAAGGAGAAACTTGACTGGTCCTTCCTCCAACCAAAGCCCTGATTTCTGTCTCTAAACGCAACAATTGATCCCAACAACTAAGAGATTCTGTTTTAGCTACCATGCAGGGCCACGTATTAACTCGCATGCAAGCCGACTTTGATTTCATGACTGATCAACGCGTAGTTGCACTCCATGCATTGGGTTTCTGGGGGAGATAACAAGGCAGAGTAAGAGTTTAGTTTACATTGCTTAGGCTGGTCATAGTGGTGAGTAACTTGGACTAGTAACATGCATATGTTACTAGTCTATGTTACTACTAGTACCTTCGTCCTGGTTTATAGGTCCCCTTTGTAGTTTGTGCCAAAATTTGACCAAAGATTTAACTAACAAAATGTTAATGCATGTCAACAAAAATTATATCGTTGGATTTGTATTTGAATATAGTTTTCAATGATATATTTTTTTGTGACATGCATGAACATTTTATTAGTTCAATCTATAGTCAAAATTTGACACGAAATACAATGGGGACAAATAAACTAGGACAGAGGTAGTACGCAAAGTTTGCCGTCGGAAGCGAGCCGATCTGGCTCTCCTGAGCTAGCAAGGTTTTTCTAGCCCACCCAAGCTAGCTGGCACACAAAAGCTAACATATTTTAAGACTAGTCACAATGGGAGTATCTTAGAGTAGTAAGAGCAACTACAACAATGCCTAGTCAGCTGGCTATAACAGGTGCCACGTAATGAGAATCCTATGTGGAAGAGAGAGTAAACAAGAGAGACAGTGGAGCTGGCGCTTGGGCTATCACCCGGCTGTAGCACAACACGCGAGAAAAAGAGCTTTGCATGTAGCCTTGACCCAATAGCATGCATGCTTTAAATAAGTAAATACTAATTGAAGCCACCAGATAGCCGGTCTAATAGCCAGTCTATTGTACTAGTGAGCTCTTATGATGGTTTTAAGTGACATGGCACATCTATATAGCCAGCAGCGGGCTCTCTTATTAACCATGCTCTAACATGCATATGTTACTAGTCTATGTTACTACCTCCAAAGTGGGTAGTAACATATGTGTTGTGTGATGCATCACTTCATTCACTACAAGAAATATGTCAACTTGTGACCTTGACTATTGGTCACTGAATGGTCATTATTTTCCATTTGTGACCTTTTTGTGACCAAAAATAGATGGTCAAAAGCTGGCCATCGTAAACTAAAATTAACGACCTTCTCTGTGAGAAGGTCGTCGTCGTTTACAACCAAAACAAAAGGTCGTTGAACCAACGACCTTTTGTTTTGGTCACTAGCTGTCTACCCAGGCTACATCGGATCCGACGTGGCAAAATTGCGACCAAATGAAAAGGTCGTTGACAAGAATCAGCCCGGTCCGATTAGGTGTCTATATGGGCCAAGCCCATTAAATCAGCCCATTTATTATATTTTTTCCTGCCAGTTTTTGTTAGCTACCTAGGCCTGGACCAACAATTCGGCCTTTTATTTATTTCTGGCCGTGGCCTTTTAACATTGTTTGGGCCATCATATTTTGAAGCTGGTCCCACCAATCTAATGGGTCGCACTTGTCATCATGTCACACATTCATCCCACTTGACAGAAATTTCAAAACTGCTCAGATTATTTTCACAAGTAGGTCCCACGAGTCAGGTTTCCATTCCACATGTTTTCAAATCACATACATAATCAATGTTTTAGACCGAACAGTACAAATGTAGTTCATCAAATAACACTAAGTCTACTACCATCTGTACATAGTCTATTACAACCCCAATATGCCTACTGTTACAATATTACAATATTTACAGTCTATTACAGTCAAACAAAAGAGACTACTCTTTGCTAAGTAGGGCTATCCGACTTCGAACTTCAAATTTTGTAGACCTACAGCTCCTGTAAAAGAGTGAACACATACCAGCATTAGAGTAGCTATTATTCCTGCATTAGATTTGCAAACCTCCAGGTTTAGTGTACAGACTATCAATAAATTATATATTGAAAGAGATTTCATAGAAATGTAGATTTATGCACCAAATATATGATAAAGCAACATATTCAGCTGTCACATCCCTAGCCTGGTATGACCTAGACTAGCTAGTCATGTGTGCATCATGTTTAAAATTCCATTTAGTTTTGAAATGGGGATTTGTGAAACCCTCAGAATCATTTTTGAAAATGACCCAAATAAAAATTTCTCCAAAAGGGTCCAAGAAAATGCTCATGTTGCTCTCTGAAAATATTGGACAGAGATAAAAATCAAACCAATATTTTTAAGAGCTCATAGGTATTTATTTTGGGCATTTGGAATTAATGCATAAATATTTGCATTGGAAATATATTAGTTATATATATTAATATATGTCCAAAAATTATGCCACCTGTTGGGGAGCTCTGGAATAATATATCTAGCTCCTGCAAAAATTGGCATAAGGTAATAAAATGATTTAATATTTTATTTAAATCAAAACAAATGTCAGAAATTAGAAAACAAAAATAAATAAAAGAAGGAGAAGCTTACCTGGGGCTCCTCCCTGTGCAGCCCAGCTGTAGCCGGCCGGCCCAGCCAGCAGGCGGCCCAGCCCGCCTCCTCCTCTGTCGTCTTCGTCCTCGACAGAGGGAGGGGAGCGTGCCCGGCGCGCGCGCGCGCCACCGCGCCACGCCACCAGCTCGCCTGCCTGCCTGCCTCTCCCCTCCTCGTCTGGATGCCCTGGAACGACGCCACGCCCCCCCCGTACTCTCTCACTCTCCCCCGGTTCTTCCTCTCCTCTCCCTCGCTCTCTCTCTCCCGTGTCCGAACGCACCCATCGCCGCCGTTCGCCATAGCCGCCGCCACCGGCCTCCCCTCGCCTCCCTGACACGCTCCCCAGCTCCGCCGCGACCCCCTCTACCTCCTCGTCGAGCCACGCAAGACGGAGCACCCCGTGGAGCCATCGCCGTCGCCATCCTTGCCTCCGGCCGCCGTGGGTACTCGCCGTCGATTCGGGAGCTACCGGGCATCCCCGACCTCGCCCTCGCACTCGCTGGTCCCGCTGTGAGCCCCTCTCCGTTTCCCCTCCCTTCTCCCCCTCGTTCCCTCACCGTAGCCCTCCTCCCCACCACGGCCGAAGCCTCTTGCCGCCGTCCATGTCGCCGTCGCCGTCTCGGTCCGCCTCCGCCCAAACCGAGCCTTCCATCGTGCTCCCGGTGCCACGAGGGTGCCGCCGAGCCCCTCAGGTGGCCTCCCAGTGCCCCGCAGCCCGATCCCGCTCGCGCCCGAACTCCGGCCGCCGCCCAAGTGGTCGCCGCCGTCGATCTAAGCCATCTCCGGTGAAACGGAGGGCACCAGTGGGTGCGCACGAGCCCCAGCTTCCCGCGCGTGCCTTCCGCTGCTCGATTGGGCGCCGGAGTGGAAATCCCGCGCCCTCCGCCGCGTTTGCTGCCGCCGGCGGCTAAACACCGGCGTGTTAGCCCCGGTTGACCAGGGGGTTTGACCTCCCCTGGCTCAATGACAAGTGGGGCCCGTCCCTACTAATTCGGGTTAGGATTAGTTTAAACTTAATCAACCTCTGTTAATTAACCCTGACACTGACCAGTGGGCCCCAGCGCCACTAACTCTTAATTAGGATTAAACTAACCTCTGTTAAACCCCCCCTGTCACTGACGTGTGGACCCCACACGTCAGGTTTGACCCCAGCCAGCCGCAGTTGACCGCTGACGTCGTGCTGACGTCATGCTGGCGCAATATATATATTTCTGGATTTAAATTTAATCAGGAAATTCCAGAATATAATTTAAACTTCAAAAATTCATAACTTTTATTCTGTAACTCCAAATCAGACAAATTATATATGAAAAATGATCAGAAAAATCCAATCTATCCATCTGTACTATTTTCATGCATGACTAAGCAAGTTAACTTGATGTTTAATGCAGAACAAGGAAAAGCACTCTAAAAGGCCATGTTTGAGTTTGAAATGTGAATCTTGATTCAAATTGGTTCAAACCCTTCTGGTCTTAGTTGCATTAGCCCAACACACTCATATTGCCATGTTTCATGCATGCATCATATTGTTGCACATTGTTTGGTGATGGTTGTGTATCGGTGTTCTTTGCGGCAGGATCTGCCTCCGAGGAGTACCGTGATTACCCTAACGAAGAACCGTATCAGTGCATCGAACCATCAGGCAAGCAACCAACCATTTGATCATATCGATACAATCCCATGTTCTCGCTTCTGCTCTCTTTTACTGCATTAAGACAACGCGTTTCAAACTGCTGTGTGCTACGGTAGTTGAACCCATTTCCTCTGCATAACCTGTCATTGCCACAGTAACTAGAAGAAACCCACTAGCATGTGTAGGAGTTGATTGAGCCATATGTATGTGTTGTTCCTACCTTGCTATGCCTGCTATGCTTAGAGTCGTGTCAGGTCTGGTTCATCTGGGTGATGGGCTAGAGTGAAATGATTATGTCGGTAATGAGAGTGGTGTGGTGAACATGATTTGGTAAAGGTATCGATGAGAGGCCATGTAGGAGTACATGGTGGGTTGTTTCATTGAAGCCGACCTTAAGCACTGAGATATGTATGTGTGATTTGAGATACAGCTACTACCATGCATTGGGCCCTGAAATATGACCCCGCTCGACTTCTTATTCACCCTAGCTCTCTGTCCAGGAGTTGCAAGTAGTTTCTGGTGTTTGTAGCCTACTGGAGGCCGTGGACAGCGCTGACCATAGGGGTGGGCTGTGATGCGGTAGGTACGTGGCCGGGTGTACCGAATACCCGTTAGGTATCTCGGGAACCCTGTTCACATCGTTCGGGGCCGTATGGGAAACCTCGGCCGGACTCCCTGCGGATGGAACCTGGATAGGCGATAAACCTGGACTAGAGGCTTAAGTGTTTAGGTAGGTCGTGGTCTACACCCACGTCGGCTTTCGCTTGAAGTCTGCCGAGCACATGTCGTGTGCAGACGCTAAGTGGTGGAAACATGTATGAAGAAGTACACCCCTGCAGGGTTATCATGATCTATTCGAATAGCCGCGTCCGCGGTAAAGGACTACTTGGTTGCCTATACAGTTCATAGACAAGTAAATGGAAACTAATAAAAGCCTCAAGATAAGTGTGAGTGCCGAGGATGGCTCTTCCGTAGGAAGACGGAGGTAGATCCTCGGTAGTGTATTGAATTGGTGAGTAGTGGACTCGTGTGCGCAAAACCATTTCAAGTTGGAGTCTCGTAGGTTAGCGCAGCCAAGAGTCTAAGCTAGCTTGCTGCAACAACTCCACCAACCCTTCTTGATAATATGCATGTATGTAGGATCTGATGTAAGTCTTGCTGAGTACCTTTGTACTCATGTTGCTATAAATTACATTTTACAGAAGACGCTGCAACCCCTTCTGATGGGTTCTACGTAGACGTTGACATCAACGAGTAGGCTAAAGGCCCAGGTGGTGACCCTGAGCTTGTGAAGGACCATGTAGTATAGCTAGGCTTTCCAAGCCTCTTTTATTTTACTAGTTGTCTGTACTCAGACAAGTTACTTCCGCTGTTGGTTTGTATGACTGTATGACCTGAATGCTGGGTCGTGAGACCCGTACCTTTGTGTATGTTATGTATGGCTCCCTGAGCCTTAAATAAAGTACTTGTGTCGTAGAGTCATGTTGTGATGCTTCGTTGTAATTGCACATATCGAGCATATTGTGTGTATGATTGAAATGCTTGGTATGTGTGGGATCTGACTATCTAGTTGTTTATCTTTAGTAGCCTCTCTTACCGGGAAATGTCTCCTAGTGTTACCGCTGAGCCATGGTAGCTTGCTACTGCTCTGGAACACTTAGGCTGGCCGGCATGTGTCCTTCTTCGTTCCTGTGTCTGTCCCTTCGGGGAAATGTCACGCATTGAGTACCGGAGTCCTGTTAGCCCGCTACAGCCCGGTTTACCGGAGTCCTGCTAGCCCAGTGCTACAGCCCGGACCGACTTGCTGATGACCGACACGTTCGAAGCTGGGTCATGGATGCCTGTCCCTGTAAGTATGTGCCACTTTGGGTTTACGACTAGTCATGTCAGCCCGGGCTCCTTATCATATGGATGCTAGCGACACTATCATATACGTGAGCCAAAAGGCGCAAACGGTCCCGGGCAAAGGTAAGGCGACACCCGTGGGGATACCGTGCGTGAGGCCGCAAAGTGATATGAGGTGTTACCGGCTAGATCAATGTGACATCGAGTCGGGGTCCTGACAGCGTTGGCATCAGAGCCGGACTGCCTGTAGGTTCTCCAAGCCAAACTGGTCGATGTTGAGTCTAGAAGTTCTTTAGTTATATGTAGGGGAATTGTTTGTGGGTTGGAACGTAAGGCTCTTTTACTCCTTTATCTAATGACATCCTGCTGAGTCAGTCTATTCTTCCACCGGGGGTTAAGGAATTAGGATCTATTCTCTCTATCAGGATCACGTGTTACTAATCAGTAGTACCTTATAAGTTTGATGAATACAAGCCTAGTTCAATTCTATTACCACATTATGTTGCTAGGATGGACTCAGAACTTGATATGATGATGATGAGTGTGTATGAAATCCTTTGTCAAATGTCTCAAAATCCTTCTTGAGCATTTACAGCTGTTATGCTGCCGAAATTTTGCTAGAAATTCTAATGCCTTTGCATTATGATTGTGCTTTCAGATGGCCACTCGCAACCTCAATCAAGTAGTTCGCCTGACTCGATGCCTAGATGTACCCGGCCATACTGCCATGTTGGTCAGGGTAATGACTGAGGCTGGATACCGCTGGTATCCTGAGTACACGGTCGAAGAGCAATTCCGAGACTTTAATCAAAGCCAGTATCTCTACACTGTCAGGCTATTTCCATCTTATCCTGGGTCCACCGAGCCCCTTCACTGCTCCTACGGACTCGGGGTTACTATTGAGATGGCTGTGCAGGACGCCGCCTACTCTATGATGACCATCATGCGAGTCAGATCTGGACTATTTCGGGACTCTGATTTCCGGTATATGCCAGGATCACTTCCGGGAGCACAAGGGTATCTCCAGGCTATCTATGCTGACCCCACCCAGGAGGATTCACGGACTCGCACCACTGCTGAGATGCTCGAGGATAAGGACCGTGAAAATCGGGCCTTGAGGTTAGAGCTCTTCAATACCCGTGCTGACCACTGGGCCACATTGACTCGGTTCGCACCGGCGGTGCAAGCTGGATATTCGGATATGCGCGATCTCTATCCTGTGAGATCTGCTCTGCCAGACGTGATGGGTTGGCGTGATGTAGGAGGCATCACCCCACCTCGTGGTCCCTGCAGGCCACCGTCTGTTGGTCCAAGACCTCATCCTAGTCCCTATGGTCCACAAGCTCCGCGAGATCGTCTGTTTCCGGATGATCATGTTGAGCTTCCAGGCTATGGAGGTGACTTCTACAAGGACTACTACGGATCGGTCTGAGTTAGTGGTAGTATCACTAGTTCGCACTACCTGTGTCGTCTATGTACCCGCGTGACTCGTGGGATATGACCTAGTTTGTACTCTTTCCGGAGGTGTAGAAAAATAATGTATAGGAGCTTGGGATGCCTCCGATGAGATGTAATCCTCTTTTCACCGTAATAGTACTTTGTTTGGTCTTGTACTAAATCCTGTATGGTGTGTATGACGATGGAATAAAGAAGCAGTTTCTGTATCTACCATGTCATACGGATGATCATCTTGCATTTCGAGTTATTCCTTACATTTTATATCCTATGTCGGAATTTTATCATTCTGACTAAATCATTGTTTTGTTTACCTAGGATGGTCAACACGCGCACTAACCCTGCTCCTCAAGAGCAGGCCGAAGGCAGTGAAGTCAGGGATGCAAATCTGCCTCATCCTCCCTCCCTAGCCAAGGTTATGATGGAAGCTGAGAGAAACAAGCGGGAGACCAACCGTTTGTTGGAGCGTATTGAACAGAACACGGCACACCATCAGAGGACTAACGTGGTGTCACTCAGTGATTTTATCAAATTACATCCACCCACGTTCCACCACTCCGTCGAGCCTCTCGACGCTGATGACTGGCTTCGCAGTATCTCTCACAAACTACGTTCCGCGCTGGTAGCGGAGGCTGACAAGGTCACCTTTGCTGCATATCATCTTGAAGTCCCCGCCAGTCTATGGTGGGAGAATTATGGAGCTATGCGCCCAGCGGGCCATGTCACTACTTGGGCTGAATTCAGCGAGGCTTTCCGTGAACATCACATTCCGGAGGGTCTCATGGACCGTAAACGTGAGGAATTTTGCAATTTCACCCAAGGCCGACTCTCTGTGGATGCTTACAGCAGGGAGTTTGGTAATCTCGCACGATATGCAACTGAGGAAGTTTCTACTGATGCCAAGAAGCAAGCAAGGTTCCGTAAGGGCCTTAGTCCTGAGCTTCGCCGCGACCTCCGTCTGCATGAGTGCACATCTTTTCAGAAACTTGTTAACAAAGCCATCAGTGCTGAAACTGGTCAGACTGACTATGACGCAACACGCAAGCATGGCCGTGACATGGGTTCCTCATCCGGTGCTGGTCCTCAGAAGCGCCGCGTGTGGGTGCCCAACACCGCCCTGCCACCCAGGTTCACACCGAGGCCATCTTTCCAGGCGCCTCGCCCTGTTCAACAGTCTGCTCCAGCCAAGCCCTATGGGGGTCCAACCAACAATGCTCCTCCACGTACCAGTTCCGTGACTTGTTTCAAGTGTGGGGAATCTGGCCACTATATGCGTGAGTGTCCCCAGACCAACCCCAACCAATCTGCTAAAGCTGTTGGCCGTGGCAAGCCGACAGGAAAAGTATTCCACGCCAAGCCGGCCACCGCCTCACGTGGCCATGTCAACTGTATCTCTGCCGAAGAAGCTCAAGAGGATCCCAACGTCGTTCTCGGTACGCTCCTTGTTAACTGCCACCCGGCATCTGTTCTTTTCGATATAGGAGCCTCTCATTCATTTATATCCGAGAACTATGCTCGTTTGCATAACACCGCATTCTGTAACATGCCATCCACTATGGAAATTTCTACTCCCGGTTCTAGATGGCAGACCTCCAGGGTAAGTTATGGAAATGAAATCCAAGTCGACAGACTTGTTTTCCTTGCATCTTTGATAGCCCTTAAATTTTCAGATATTAATATCATTTTGGGTATGGACTGGATGTCAGCTCATCATGCCAAAATTGATTGTTTCTCTAGGACTGTTCAACTCACTCATCCTTCGGGGAAGGTATTCAATGTCCTGACCCGATTAGCTAAGCGACAATTATATTCTCTTAACGCCAGCCCTTTGCCAGACCTTGAGGACGTGCCGGTAGTCCGTGACTTCCCGGATGTCTTCCCAGAGGAATTGCCAGGTGTTCCACCTGACAGGGATGTTGAGTTCGTAATAGACCTCATCCCAGGAACCGTTCCGATTGCTAGAAGACCTTATAAGATGGCACCACTAGAACTAGCTGAGCTTAAGAAACAACTCGATGAGTCCTTGAAAAAGGGTTTCATCCGCCCTAGTTCATCTCCGTGGGCTTGCCCCGTCCTATTCGTCAAGAAGAAGGATGGTATGGACCGGATGGTTGTAGATTACCGACCTGTCAATTTGGTCACAATCAAGAACAAATATCCGCTTCCCAGGATCAACGACCTGTATGATCAGCTCGCTGGATCCTCAGTCTTCTCCAAGATGGATTTGAGGTTGGGCTACCATCAAATCAAAATTAGAAACGGGGACATTCCTAAAACGGCCTTTGTTACTCGTTATGGCCAATACGAGTACACCGTCATGTCCTTCGGTTTAACCAACGCTCCAGCCACCTTTTCTCGGTTAATGAACTCAATCTTCATGGAGTATTTGGATAAATTCGTCGTGGTTTACCTCGATGATATACTCATCTACTCCAAGAACGAGGAGGAACATGCCGAACATCTAAGGCTAGTGTTGAAGAAACTTCGAGAGCATCACCTTTATGCCAAATTTTCTAAATGTGAATTCTGGTTGTCAGAAGTGACCTATCTGGGTCATGTAATATCTGGTAAAGGTATTGCTGTTAACCCTGAGCGAGTTCAAGCCGTCCTTACTTGGACTCCACCTGAATCGGTCAAGCAAGTTCGGAGTTTTCTGGGCTTAGCGAGCTATTGTCGTCGCTTTGTCGAGAACTTCTCCAAGGTTGATAAACCTCTAACCGAACTCCTCAAGAAAGATAAGAAGTTCGAATGGACTCCACAATGTGAGCACAGCTTTCAGGAACTGAAAAGACGCCTGACTTCTGCTCCCGTACTGGTACCGCCAGACTTCTCCAAGGACTTTGTTATCTACTGTGACGCCTCGCGACAAGGACTAGGTTGCATTCTCATGCAAGATCGACACGTAATTGCCTACGCTTCATGGCAATTGCACCCACATGAGGAGAATTATCCTACTCATGATCTAGAGCTTGCAGCCGTAGTCTATGCACTCAAGACCTGGCGACATTACCTCCTCGGTAACCGTTGCGAGATATTCACTGATCACCAAAGTCTGAAGTACATTTTCACCCAACCGGATCTGAATCTTAGGCAAAGACGTTGGGTTGAGTTGATCACAGACTTCGACTTAGGAATAACTTACACCCCAGGGAAAGCCAACGTCATGGCTGATGCGCTAAGTCGTAAATCTTATTGTAACAACCTGATGTTACAACAAAGTCAACCGCTTCTCCATGAGGAATTTCGGAAGCTTAACCTTCACATTGTCCCTCAAGGTTTTATTTCCCCCTTGGTAGCAAAACCTACTCTTACGGATCAAATCATCGCTGCCCAAAAGCGAGATAAGGGAATATCTAAAATCAAAGAGAACATTGCTAGCGGAGGTGCTAGTTGTTTCTCCACAAATGATCATGGTGTTGTGTACTTTGAGAACCGTCTAGTGGTTCCCAAGAACCAGCATCTACGGCAGTTGATCCTTAAGGAGGCTCATGAATCTCCTCTCACCATTCATCCCGGTAGTACTAAGATGTATCAGGACCTACGCCAGAGGTTCTGGTGGACTAGGATGAAGAGAGAAATTGCTCAGTATATTGCTAATTGCGACGTCTGTCGTCGTGTAAAAGCAGAGCATCAACGGCCTGCTGGCACCCTTCAACCCTTAGCTATTCCTGAATGGAAATGGGATAAAATTGGTATGGATTTCATTACCGGTTTTCCCAGGACCAAGAGAGGGAATAATGCTATTTTCGTCGTTGTCGATCGTCTTTCCAAAGTAGCCCATTTCTTACCTGTTCGTGAGAGTATAACCGCTAGTCAGCTGGCAGACTTATACATCTCCCGAATAGTGTCCCTCCATGGTGTTCCTTTGGAAATTAACTCGGATCGAGGAAGTCTTTTCACCTCTCGATTTTGGGAAAGTTTCCAAAACGCTATGGGAACCCGTCTCTCCTTTAGCACTGCTTTCCACCCTGAGTCGAGTGGTCAAGTGGAACGCGTGAACCAAATTCTAGAAGACATGCTTCGAGCCTCTGTTATCTCATTCGGAATGGATTGGGAGAAGTGCCTTCCATTTGCCGAATTCGCTTACAACAACAGCTATCAATCTAGCTTGGGTAAAGCCCCTTTTGAAGTTCTCTATGGATGACGGTGTCGAACACCCCTTAACTGGTCAGAGACCGGGGAAAGACAATTCTTTGGCCCGGATATGATTCAGGAAGTAGAAGAACAAGTTCGTATCATTCGTGAAAAGTTGAAAACAGCCCAATCTCGTCAAAAGAGTCAATATGACCGAAAACATAAGGCTATGACTTTCGAGGTTGACGAGAAGGCTTACCTTCGGGTCACCCCTCTGAAGGGAACCCATCGTTTTGGTATTAAAGGCAAATTGGCTCCTCGTTACATTGGACCTTTTCGCATTCTCGCCAAACGAGGAGAAGTTGCCTACCAATTGGAACTACCCCCACAACTTTCTCGAGTTCATGATGTCTTCCACGTCTCTCAACTCAGGCGTTGCTTCTCGGACCCTATCCGCGGAGTGGACCACGAAACGCTTGATCTCCAAGATAACCTCACATACCGAGAGTACCCGGTTCGCATTCTTGATCAAGCAGAGCGTGTTACTCGACGTCAGAACATCAAGTTTCTCAAAGTTCAGTGGTCTCATCATTCCGAGAGGGAAGCTACTTGGGAGCGAGAAGATCGTCTTCGACTGGAGTACCCCGCTTTCTTTCCGTCAACCCTTGAATCTCGGGATGAGATTTTTTCAAGTGGGGGCGAGTTGTCACATCCCTAGCCTGGTATGACCTAGACTAGCTAGTCATGTGTGCACCATGTTTAAAATTCCATTTAGTTTTGAAATGGGGATTTGTGAAACCCTCAGAATCATTTTTGAAAATGACCCAAATAAAAATTCCTCCAAAAGGGTCCAAGAAAATGCTCAGGTTGCTCTCTGAAAATATTGGACAGAGATAAAAATCAAACCAATATTTTTAAGAGCTCATAGGTATTTATTTTGGGAATTTGGAATTAATGCATAAATATTTGCATTGGAAATATATTAGTTATATATATTAATATATGTCCAAAAATTATGCCACCTGTTGGGGAGCTCTGGAATAATATATCTAGCTCCTGCAAAAATTGGCATAAGGTAATAAAATGATTTAATATTTTATTTAAATCAAAACAAATGTCAGAAACTAGAAAACAAAAATAAATAAAAGAAGGAGAAGCTTACCTGGGGCTCCTCCCTGTGCAGCCCAGCAGTAGCCGGCCGGCCCAGCCAGCAGGCGGCCCAGCCCGCCTCCTCCTCTGTCGTCTTCGTCCTCGACAGAGGGAGGGGAGCGTGCCCGGCGCGCGCGCGCGCCATCGCGCCACGCCACCAGCTCGCCTGCCTGCCTGCCTCTCCCCTCCTCGTCTGGATGCCCTAGAACGACGCCACGCCCCCCGTACTCTCTCACTCTCCCCCGGTTCTTCCTCTCCTCTCCCTCGCTCTCTCTCTCCCGTGTCCGAACGCACCCATCGCCGCCGTTCGCCATAGCCGCCGCCACCGGCCTCCCCTCGCCTCCCCGACACGCTCCCCAGCTCCGCCGCGACCCCCTCTACCTCCTCGTCGAGCCACGCAAGACGGAGCACCCCGTGGAGCCATCGCCGTCGCCATCCTCGCCTCCGGACGCCGTGGGTACTCGTCGTCGATTAGGGAGCTACTGGGCATCCCCGACCTCGCCCTCGCACTCGCTGGTCCTGCTGTGAGCCCCTCTCCGTTTCCCCTCCCTTTTCCCCCTCGTTCCCTCACCGTAGCCCTCCTCCCCACCACGGCCGAAGCCTCTCGCCGCCGTCCATGTCGCCGTCGCCGTCTCGGTCTGCCTCCGCCCAAACCGAGCCTTCCATCGTGCTCCCGGTGCCACGAGGGTGCCGCCGAGCCCCTCAGATGGCCTCCCAGTGCCCCGCAGCCCGATCCCGCTCGCGCCCGAACTCCGGCCGCCACCCAAGTGGTCGCCGCCGTCGATCTAAGCCATCTCCGGTGAAACGGAGGGCACCAGTGGGTGTGCACGAGCCCCAGCTTCCCGCGCGTGCCTTCCGCTGCTCGATTGGGCGCCGGAGTGGAAATCCCGCGCCCTCCGCCGCGTTTGCTGCCGCCGGCGGCTAAACGCCAGCATGTTAGCCCCGGTTGACCAGGGGGTTTGACCTCCCCTGGCTCAATGACAAGTGGGGCCCGTCCCTGCTAATTCGGGTTAGGATTAGTTTAAACTTAATCAACCTCTGTTAATTAACCCTGACACTGACCAGTGGGCCCCAGCGCCACTAACTCTTAATTAGGATTAAACTAACCTCTGTTAAACCCCCCCTGTCACTGACGTGTGGACCCCACACGTCAGGTTTGACCCCAGCCAGCCGCAGTTGACCGCTGACGTCGTGCTGACGTCATGCTGGCGCAATATATATATTTCTGGATTTAAATTTAATCAGGAAATTCCAGAATATAATTTAAACTTCAAAAATTCATAACTTTTATTCTGTAACTCCAAATCAGACAAATTATATATGAAAAATGATCAGAAAAATCCAATCTATCCATCTGTACTATTTTCATGCATGACTAAGCAAGTTAACTTGATGTTTAATGCAGAACAAGGAAAAGCACTCTAAAAGGCCATGTTTGAGTTTGAAATGTGAATCTTGATTCAAATTGGTTCAAACCCTTCTGGTCTTAGTTGCATTAGCCCAACACACTCATATTGCCATGTTTCATGCATGCATCATATTGTGGCACATTGTTTGGTGATGGTTGTGTATCGGTGTTCTTTGCGGCAGGATCTGCCTCCGAGGAGTACCGTGATTACCCTAACGAAGAACCGTATCAGTGCATCGAACCATCAGGCAAGCAACCAACCATTTGATCATATCGATACAATCCCATGTTCTCGCTTCTGCTCTCTTTTACTGCATTAAGACAACGCGTTTCAAACTGCTGTGTGCTACGGTAGTTGAACCCATTTCCTCTGCATAACCTGTCATTGCCACAGTAACTAGAAGAAACCCACTAGCATGTGTAGGAGTTGATTGAGCCATATGTATGTGTTGTTCCTACCTTGCTATGCCTGCTATGCTTAGAGTCGTGTCAGGTCTGGTTCATCTGGGTGATGGGCTAGAGTGAAATGATTATGTCGGTAATGAGAGTGGTGTGGTGAACATGATTTGGTAAAGGTATCGATGAGAGGCCATGTAGGAGTACATGGTGGGTTGTTTCATTGAAGCCGACCTTAAGCACTGAGATATGTATGTGTGATTTGAGATACAGCTACTACCATGCATTGGGCCCTGAAATATGACCCCGCTCGACTTCTTATTCACCCTAGCTCTCTGTCCAGGAGTTGCAAGTAGTTTCTGGTGTTTGTAGCCTACTGGAGGCCGTGGACAGCGCTGACCATAGGGGTGGGCTGTGATGCGGTAGGTACGTGGCCGGGTGTACCGAATACCCGTTAGGTATCTCGGGAACCCTGTTCACATCGTTCGGGGCCGTATGGGAAACCTCGGCCGGACTCCCTGCGGATGGAACCTGGATAGGCGATAAACCTGGACTAGAGGCTTAAGTGTTTAGGTAGGTCGTGGTCTACACCCACGTCGGCTTTCGCTTGAAGTCTGCCGAGCACATGTCGTGTGCAGACGCTAAGTGGTGGAAACATGTATGAAGAAGTACACCCCTGCAGGGTTATCATGATCTATTCGAATAGCCGCGTCCGCGGTAAAGGACTACTTGGTTGCCTATACAGTTCATAGACAAGTAAATGGAAACTAATAAAAGCCTCAAGATAAGTGTGAGTGCCGAGGATGGCTCTTCCGTAGGAAGACGGAGGTAGATCCTCGGTAGTGTATTGAATTGGTGAGTAGTGGACTCGTGTGCGCAAAACCATTTCAAGTTGGAGTCTCGTAGGTTAGCCCAGCCAAGAGTCTAAGCTGGCTTGCTGCAACAACTCCACCAACCCTTCTTGATAATATGCATGTATGTAGGATCTGATGTAAGTCTTGCTGAGTACCTTTGTACTCATGTTGCTATAAATTACATTTTACAGAAGACGCTGCAACCCCTTCTGATGGGTTCTACGTAGACGTTGACATCAACGAGTAGGCTAAAGGCCCAGGTGGTGACCCTGAGCTTGTGAAGGACCACGTAGTATAGCTAGGCTTTCCAAGCCTCTTTTATTTTACTAGTTGTCTGTACTCAGACAAGTTACTTCCGCTGTTGGTTTGTATGACTGTATGACCTGAATGCTGGGTCGTGAGACCCGTACCTTTGTGTATGTTATGTATGGCTCCCTGAGCCTTAAATAAAGTACTTGTGTCGTAGAGTCATGTTGTGATGCTTCGTTGTAATTGCACATATCGAGCATATTGTGTGTATGATTGAAATGCTTGGTATGTGTGGGATCTGACTATCTAGTTGTTTATCTTTAGTAGCCTCTCTTACCGGGAAATGTCTCCTAGTGTTACCGCTGAGCCATGGTAGCTTGCTACTGCTCTGGAACACTTAGGCTGGCCGGCATGTGTCCTTCTTCGTTCCTGTGTCTGTCCCTTCGGGGAAATGTCACGCATTGAGTACCGGAGTCCTGTTAGCCCGCTACAGCCCGGTTTACCGGAGTCCTGCTAGCCCAGTGCTACAGCCCGGACCGACTTGCTGATGACCGACACGTTCGAAGCTGGGTCATGGATGCATGTCCCTGTAAGTATGTGCCACTTTGGGTTTACGACTAGTCATGTCAGCCCGGGCTCCTTATCATATGGATGCTAGCGACACTATCATATACGTGAGCCAAAAGGCGCAAACGGTCCCGGGCAAAGGTAAGGCGACACCCGTGGGGATACCATGCGTGAGGCCGCAAAGTGATATGAGGTGTTACCGGCTAGATCAATGTGACATCGAGTCGGGGTCCTGACATCAGCCAACTTCAAGAGACCACAAGAGCATCAATCAACAACAGGTATAGTATAATATTTTAGAGACCAATTTTATGTCAGAACAGTAGATGTTTGTGATGCATCTTCGAGAACCACAAGAACACTAGATATAGTATAATATGATTCCAGGAGTATAATGCTAACCACAAGAGCATCAATCAGCAGTAGGTATACATCAAACTATATACTAGACATCATCAACCCTGGAACCATAACATGTCCAGCAAAGAAACAAAAAATGGGACAAGTACAAATTCTAGATAGCAGCAAAACATGTCCAGGAAGGCCATCAAATGGTTCCAACCACATCCTAATAGAGCATGGTTGTAGTAGAGGAAAGGGAGGAGCTCACAGTGGTGGTTTGTGTAGCCGATGTCGAACAGCCTCTGTTCGTCAATTGCGAGCACCATGCACCTTGGTTGGACATGAAGCGCTTGTCCTTTGTTGCACCATGCACCATGCAACTTTGATGAAAGAGCTACGACTGATCGCTAAAACCTGTGAATATCAGAAAGAGCTATTCAGTACAAAATGTAAATCACGACAATATGTCAACAGTAATAAATACAGAATCTAAACAAAAAGAACTACTTCTAGTTAGAATTGTTTTTGTTTTGGTAAGGTATAAGAGCAGCAGGTAAATATAACATGAACATATTTTTTGATCAGATAAGCTATATGATTGTATCAACACATGTGTGATGCATGGTACAGGTCAAATCCATGATATGAAACATAGATAAACCAGTAGTCTAAGATTAAAAATTCCGTAGTCTAAATTAGTAGAAGTTAACAGTCTGTAGTCTAAGTTTCCAAGCTTGTCTACCAAAGAAATTGTATCAACTAAACAATTAGTCATGCATAAGTGTTTGACATCAAAAACATACAAAAGTGCAGACTCGAGATTGACAATTAGGATGCATGCTCTAAACATACAGAAGTTCTATAGAGCAGCGACAATGGCATCATAGTTGAGTTGCCAGACCAAAACAAAGCCATGTATGTATGTATGTAACAAAATCATCCAAACTGAATATGCATCATCAGCTGATTAAAAGCAGTGGATAATAGTATAGTTCATCAAGTGATATGGGCAGCTAGCCAAGTTTCGCAATGGGAGTACCAACATAACAGCAATGAAAATAACAGAAAAATAAAATATAAGTGTGGTAGCACATAGAACATTTGCTAGAAAGAACATGCTTCCACCTTGTTTTAACAGAACTTTTAAACTTAATAGTAATGTGCTTATCCATGGCATCATCAGTCTTAACCAAACCAGAGAAAGTAAAGGAGCTAATAGTCCTAATTCAGGTCATGTTATCATATCAGGTATTGCATAAAGACATCTTGGGACACATATAAATCATCCTCAAATAATCAGCATACACCTCCAAATAGTAAGCAGAAAATATAGGGTATCCACATTTATCACTAGATCTGATCCCCTGTGTATCCAAGCGCATCAGGAAATCAGCAGCACGATTCACACTTCCGCAGATGTGGTAGACAGAGATTCGGAAGCCTTTCTAAATCAGCGCGATGTAGCTTGTAGACAGAGATGGGGAAGCCATTCTCTACAATGTTGAGGGCAAGGTTCTTCCCCATGACGGCAAGGCCAGCAAGACCAATTCTGGTGAGAGCCATCTCTTACCTGAAAAGAAATGCATCAAACACATCATGTACATAACAGTGTCAGGTAATTTATGCATGTCTGACTTGAAAGGTTAAAAGCCTGCCTTCACAAAAAAATGATCATGCATATGAACTATATCGAAGAACAATCTTCATCCAAATGAGAAAAGTGACAGGTGAATAACTGAATACTGGGATATATGCGATACTATGAATTAAATAGAACCAAAGTTGAACTAGCTAGCATCAATACATACAAGAAGGAATTAAAGCAGCCATATCACCTCACCCTAGGCAAATTAATTAAATTACATACACAGAAAGTTGAGCTCGCTGGTGTCTTGTTGGATGAAACCAAGATTACAGAGATGGGACATCACTCACCACACACGCATCATACAGGAGCAAGTATGATTATGATTACGAATCAGAACTAAACTTGAACTATCCTGGTACGTATAGTTGAACTAAGCTAGGCAAAATACTCCATCCTCCTCCTCCTCTTATGGGATCAAATAAAGTAGTAAACCAAACACCTCGCTTGACAACCAAGCAGTTAACCAATCAATCGTATGTATGGATGGGGAATGCCTAATGATGATTTGATTAACATAATAGTGCAACTACACACCAGGCAGCTGCTTGTCGTTGATGACACTCAGGCGAGCCAGGGAGTAAAAGAATTACTCCCAAGAAGACCAAAATAGCAGGGTGACCCATATCAAAGCAGCGATAAGGAGGGGATTAGAGAGACAAGGAAGGAGAGCATGTCGATCAAGGGAATCACCTCGGTTCGTCGCCACAGATCACTTGGCCGGGAAGGTGGCACCACCCCGGCATAGACAACGACCAGCAACCAAGGCATGTTCTTCCATCGATCTTGACCATGTGCAGGGCGTTGTCGTCCATGGAGGGTTCCTGCTGCACTGCAGGAGCAAACAAGATTCTATGAGTTATATGGAACCAAAAGTTGAAGTAGCTAGCATCATACAAACAAGAAGGAAGGAATTGAAGCAGCCGAATCAGCCTACCCTAGGCAAATTAATTAAATTACACAGGAAGGAAGTTGAGGTAGCCGGTGTAGTGGTGGATGGAACAAAAATTACACACATCGGACCTCACTCAGCACACACGCATCATACAGGAACAAATAAGATTACTAATCGGAACCAAAGTTGAATTAACCTAGTACATACAGAGAGATGGAGCAGACCTTCCATTCCATGGCATTGGCAGGAGAAGGAGGATGCTCTGCTCGTTCTCCCGTCGCTGGCTGATGTGCCTCACCTACAGAGAAGAGAAGAGAAGGGACGAGGGGGTCAGGGAGAGACGGAGAGAAAAGGACAAGTAGAAGAAGACAAGGGGAGGAGGGATTCATATCGTAGCACCGACCGTCGTCGATGTCTTGGAGGCTGCAGTGGGTCGCCATGGCTGTCGCTGGTCGCCGTTCCTCCTATCCTACCTGTAGAGATAGAGACAGAGACAGGGTGAGAAAGATAGAGAGATAGAGAGAGAGGGAGATTGAAGGAGAAGAAGAAGAAGAGGGATTCATACCAGACCATAAAGCCATCATAGATGCCTTGGAGTGCTGCGTTGGGTCGCCATGGATGGGCGGCTAGGGTTTCTGGCCAGTGGGAGGAGGGTGGATCTGACGACAGCCTGAGCTGCTGCTGCAGTGGGTGTGGATCCACTGCTGGAGGTGGGGGGAGGGAGGGAGAGAAGGGTCATCGGCGATGGAGGAGGCCGGGGTTGGGGGAGGCCGGCGGTGGCGGCGGTTGGGTTGGATCGAGACAGGGGAGGAGGAAGATGATGCAGCTCACCGGTGTCACCATGGACATGCTCCTCCTGTGCGCGTCACCTGCGAGGTGGCCATGGCGTCGATCTAGGGTTTCGGCATGGAGAGAAGGAAAGGGTGGAGTAGAAGGAGGAGGTCACCGGCGGGTATGAAGGAGAGGACATCACCGGGCTGTCAAGGAGTGGGGGAGGAGGTCGCTGGCGGGGCTAGGCCTGGGGTTGGGGGAGTGGAGATCGACGGTGGGGCTGGAGAAGAGGACGGCGGCGGATTGGGTTGGGCTAGGGTTGGGGCGGCGGCGGATTGAGATTTGGGGGAGGGAAAGGGCTAGGGTTAGCAGTCGTTGGTGCGTGGGAGAGAAGGGGTGATTGGGCTACGTGGGGTGAGAGGGTGAGGCCGTGAGGGGGTGAGGGCTGCCGTCAGATCGGGCAGTATCCAATAGTGTTGGATACGTGATCCACGTGAGATGCCTATCGACCAATCAAAACGCGGTAAACGCTTTGACAACCTTATGACCATCTAAATTGGTCTTAATTGATTCAAATAAGTATTTTTTGCATGAAAAAATCATTTTCCATTTTGATATTGTTGTCAAGAACCAACCAACTCTTTGTTGCAAAACTGAACCACCTCAATTTTAAAAAATATTAGACCATTTTCCATTTTCATCACTAAAACAGGAAAAAATTTCCATTTTCCATTTTTGAATGCCCAAAATGAGTTTTTTTGTGAAGGATCTACCATATATTTGTTGTAAAGTTGGATCAAATCACTTTTATAAAATATTAGAACATATTTAATGCACAATTTACTAAAATAGTTGGGTGTCAAAAGTTTCGACCCACCTCTGGTGAAAAACACAAATTTCCGCCGATTCAGTTGGAAGCGGGTCAAATTTGAACTACAGCTACCTTGTAGTTTGCTCTTTATTTTTTCCAAAAATCATTTCTAGGTACATAAGTATCTATTTAATCAGAGAAATACCAAAAAATTACAGGATTCAACCATTAGCTAGGAACGGTCATTCCCACCGTTTTAACCGCATTTTGAAACGGGCATAAAAAATTCAAAGAAAAATCAAAAAATTGGAAAACCTCCGCATTGTGTCATTATATGTGACCAAGTTTCTAGAAAAAATAATAAACTTGGAATACGGTAATTATTTTAAAAAAGTGTTCTCAGAAATGAGCTATCATGTGTGAAGATTCATGGCTTTCATGCCAAATGATCAATCTTATGGCCACATTCATGGCATAGTTTGTTCAAATGACCTCATATCGTGGACAAGGGTGCATCTTGGAATGACAAACAATGTTGCCTAAGGAAGTTTTCATTTTCTTTGGATGAAAAATTCATTTTCCATTTTTTCGAGTGCCCAAAATGAGTTTTTTTGTGAAGGACCTATAATATATTTGTTGCAAAAATGTACCAAATCAATTTTGTAAAATACTAGGCCATATATAATGCACAATTGACAAAATGGTTGGGTGTCAAAAGTTTTGATCCACCTATGGTCAAAAAGACAAATTCCCGCCGATTGAGTAGGAAGCGGGTCAAATTTGAACTGCAGCTACCTCGTAGTTTGCTCTTTGTTTTTTCCAAAAATCATCTCTAGGTACATAAGTATCTATTTAATCAGAGAAACACCAAAAAAATTACAAGATTCAACCACTAGCTAGGAACGGTCATTCCCGCCATTTTGACCGCATTTTGAAACGGGCATAAAAAATTCAAACAAAATCAAAAAAATTAGAAAACCAATGCATTGTGTCATTATATGTGACCAAGTTTCCAGAAAAAATAATAAAAAACTTGTAATAAGGTAACTATTTAAAAAAATGTTCTCAGAAATGAGCTATCATGTGTGAAGATTCTTGGCTTTCAAGCCAAATGATCAATCTTATGGCCACATTCATGACATAGTTTGTTCAAATGACCTCATATCATGCACAAGGGTGCATCTTGGAATGACAAACAATGTTGCCTAAGGAAGTTTTCATTTTCTTTGGACGAAAAATTCATTTTCCATTTTTCAGAGTGCCCAAAATGAGTTTTTTTTGTGAAGGACCTATAATATATTTGTTGAAAAATTGTACCAAATCAATTTTATAAAATACTAGGCCATATATAATGCACAATTGACAACATGGTTGGGTGTCAAAAGTTTTGATCCACCTCTCGTGAAAAAAGACAAATTCTTGCCGATTTAGTGGGAAGCGGGTCAAATTTGAACTGCAATTGACTCATAGTTTGCTCTTTATTTTTTCCAAAAATCATTTCTAGGTACATAAGTATCTATTTAATCAGAGAAACACCAAAAAAATTACAAGATTCAACCACTAGCTAGGAACGGTCATTCCCGCTATTTTGACCGCATTTTGAAACGGGCATAAAAAATTCAAAGAAAAATAAAAAAATTGGAAAACCTCCGTATTGTGTCATTATATGTGACCAAGTTTCCAGAAAAAATAATAAACTTGTAATACGGTAATTATTTTAAAAAAGTGTTCTCAGAAATGAGCTATCATGTGTGAAGATTCATGACTTTCAAGCCAAATGATCAATCTTATGGCCACATTCATGGCCTAGTTTGTTCAAATGACCTCATATCATGCACAAGGGTGCATCTTGGAATGACAAACAATGTTGCCTAAGGAAGTTTTCATTTTCTTTGGACGAAAAATTCATTTTCCATTTTTCCGAGTGCCCAAAATGAGTTTTTTTGTGAAGGACCTATAATATATTTGTTGCAAAATTGTACCAAATCAATTTTATAAAATACTAGGCCATATATAATGCATAGTTGACAAAATGGTTGGGTGTCAAAAGTTTTGATCCACCTCTCGTGAAAAAAGACAAATTCTTGCCGATTTAGTGGGAAGCGGGTCAAATTTAAACTGCAATTGACTCATAGTTTGCTCTTTATTTTTTCCAAAAATCATTTCTAGGTACATAAGTATCTATTTAATTAGAGAAACACCAAAAAAATTACAAGATTCAACCACTAGCTAGGAACGGTCATTCCCGCCGTTTTGACCGCATTTTGAAACGGGCATAAAAAAGTCAAAAAAATAAAAAATTTGGAAAACCTCCGCATTGTGTCATTATATGTGACCAAGTTTCCAGAAAAAATAATAAACTTGTAATATGGTAATTATTTTAAAAAAGTGTTCTCAGAAATGAGCTATCATGTGTGAAGATTCATGATTTTCAAGCCAAATGATCAATCTTATGGCCACATTCATGACATAGTGTGTTCAAATGACCTCATATCGTGCACAAGGGTGCATCTTGGAATTACAAACAATGTTGCCTAAGGAAGTTTTCATTTTCTTTGGACGAAAAATTCATTTTCCATTATTTCGGGTGCCCAAAATGAGTTTTTTTGTGAAGGACCTACCATATATTTGTTGCGAAATTGGACCTAATCAATTTTATAAAATACTAGGCCATATATAATGCACAATTGACAAAATGGTTGGGTGTCAAAAGTTTTGATCCACCTCTGGTGAAAAAGACAAATTCTCGCCGATTTAGTGGGAAGCGGGTCAAATTTGAACTGCAGTTGACTCATAGTTTGCTCTTTATTTTTTCCAAAAATCATTTCTAGGTACATAAGTACCTATTTAATCAGAAATACATGGTTTGGGGGCGATACATCAAGGTTTGGACGGTGGCCGAAGGCCCCAACTATAGAGCGCGTAAGCTCGCATGCCCATCGCATGGTCATCATGTGACCGTGGTGTTGCCATGCATTCTGGGCGGACTAGGAATGTCTAGTGGGTTGGGCAGTCCCCAGGTAGGTGCTAGGAAGAAAATTATAACATAAGATTCTCATGAGGAGACCGAACTATGCTCAAACATGAATTAGCAACCAAGTGTTTGATTAGCGGTACGGGAAATGCACATGGCCAATGGGAATGAGTTTTGGCTGAGGATGATCATATACTAACAAGAATGTCTTCACAAATTTTTAGGGAAACCAAGAATATATAAATAACACTTGCTTCACAAAGTGCTGCTCTGAACAGAATAGGAAAATGAATATTGTTGAATTATTTTTGAACTAGGCAAGGAAGGTTTTTTACATATTTGATGAAGATATGATCCAAACAATTTATGAATTTTTTTTGGGAATTTTTGGAATAATAGAAATATAGGTTGCTTCACAACCTAGGGCAAAAATTGACACATGGACATGACACATAGGCAAAACTGATGAGATGGCGCCTAGTCATCACAACCCACCACAATTTACAAGGCTATGACCATCTATATTGGTCGTTAACAACTAGAGATAAGGCAGCGGACCAGCGTTGTTTGCTTTATGACCATTTCATGTAAGGAAATTATGACCTTTCTGACCAAAATGGTCGCAATGGTTTAGCATTTGGAGCCCCCTGAACAGCTTTTGACCAATTGGTCTCAAATGGTCATAGATCTATGACCAATTCTTCTAGGGTCACTGATAGAAGGTCACTAGTTGACATATTTCTTGTAGTGATTTATTAGGTTGTTGTAACACCGATGATGCGGCTATATCTCTCACGTGTCGAGGCACGAACTTGTCACGCCCAATATGCGATACTATCGTAAAGAGACTCGAAGGTCCCACCAAGGATAGAACCGCATATTGATACACTTTTGCAAGGTGGATATCATTACATCAACATTACATAATAGAGGGGGGGTACATACAAGAGGCAAACAATACCACATGAATACAACATCACAATACATACGAGTAACATCCGAGTACGAATGAACACAACCAAAAACTCAAACGACATCCACCCTGCTAGCCCAGGCTGCCGACCTGGAACCTATCCCCTGATCGAAGAAGAAGCAGAAGAAGAACTCCAAAATAAGCAACCATCACTCTCGCGTCATGATCATCGCATAACCTGCACCTGCAACTGTTGTTGTAGTAATCTGTGAGCCACGAGGACTCAGCAATCCCATTACCATGGGTATCAAGACTAGCAAAGCTTAATGGGTAAGGAAGGTGTAAAGTGGTGAGGTCGCAACAGCGGCTAAGCAAAATATGGTGGCTAACATACGCAAATAAGAGCGAGAAGAGAAGCAATGGAACGGTCGTGAAGCTAGCAATGATCAAGAAGTGATCCTAAACTCCTACTTACGTCAAACATAACCCAAAACCGTGTTCACTTCCCAGACTCCGCCGAAAAGAGACCATAACGGCTACACACACGGTTGATGCGTTTTAATTTGAATCTGGTGTCAAGTTCTCTACAACTAGATATTAACAAATTCCCATCCGCCACATAACCGCGGGCACGACTCTCGAAAGTTTATACCCTGCAGGGGTGTCCCAACTTAGCCCATCACAAGCTCTCACGGTAAATGAAGGATATTCCTTCTCCCAGGAAGACCTGATCAGTCTCGGAATCCCGGTTTACAAGACATTTCGACAATGGTAAAACAAGACCAGCAAAGCCCCCCGATGTGCCGACAAATCCCGATAGGAGCTGCACATATCTCGTTCTTAGGGCACACCGGATGAGCGAAGCGTACAGGTACCAACGTAACCCAAGTTGCCAAGGGACGGTCCCGCACGGTGCTCTAGTTTGGACCAACACTCGGAGGAGCACTGGCCCGGGGGGTAAATAAAGATGACCCTCGGGCTCCGGAAACCCAAGGGAAAAAGGATTAGGTGAGGTAAATGGTAAAACCAAGGTTGGGTCTTGCTCGAGGAGTTTTATTGAAAGCAAACTATCAAGGGGGTCCCGTAAATCACCCAACCGCGTAAGGAACGCAAAATCAAGGAACATAACACCAGTATGACGGAAACTAGGGGGCAAGAGTGGAACAAAACACCAAGCATAAGGCCGAGCCTTCCACCCTTTACCAAGTATATAGATGCATTAATTAAATAAGAGATATTGTGATATCCCAACGTAATCCTGTTCGCCATGGAGCAATCTTCAACTTCACCTGCAACTAACAATGCTATAAGAGGGGCTGAGCAAAGCAGTAACATAGCCAAGCAACGGTTCACTAGGAAGGGTGAAAAAGGTTGGAGGCTGAAATGGCAATTTGGGAGGCTTGGTCAACAAGTGATAGGTAGCGCAACATAGCGATAGAACAAAGCAACTAGCATAACAATGATAGTAGTGAGATCCAGAGTAACGGTCATCTTGCCTGAAATCCTGCTAGGAAGAAGAACGAGTCCATGAAGAAGACGAACGGACATAGTCGAACGAATCCTCACAACTCTAAAACTAAACTGAAGCTACCGAGAGAAGAAAACCGGAAAGAAGCAAACAACACGGTAAACAAACATCACATAAACATGGCATGATGCACAACCAAGTATGATGCATGTCTGGTTTAATGAGGCATGGCATGGCAAAGGGCAACAATCAATACTACAAGTTAAGTGGAGCTCAATATGCAACGAGTTGCATATCAACGAAACACCACATCAATTATTTAGTTCTCTCTCGGTTTTGTACCCAACAATATTAAATGTTGTTAAATATGGCAAGAGGTGAAGCATAAGTAAACTAACTATTTAGGCAAGTTTAAATGAGGCCGGAACAACAAATAACAATTCCGGAAAATCCCCATATGCATATTTCGAATTTGGTACCGTTCTGCCCTAAAACATATTTTAATGTTGTTAAGCAGCAAAACAAAGTGCACCAAGTTAATCTATGTATTTTTCCACCCCAAATACATATAAAGTTTGTTAGATTTGGAGCTATGGTTAAATAGTTATGAAATAAATGATTTTAGCATGGCATTTAAGCAAAATAAAGCAAACAACAATTTAAACATTTTAAACATGGATGAAAGTGGCATAATGTAAAACTAGATGAAAAACTAAGCATTTTTCATATATAAATTATTTTAAACCGATGCACGGTTGTGGAGTTATTATATGCATGATGTTGAGGGTTTTTCTGTAAAACTGCACTCTCTGGATAATTGGACAAATTCGCAGAACGGGAAAAAAATAACTATGGGCCAAAACTGAGGCAGACTGGGCCTCGCCAGAGGGACTCGGCCCACGCGCTGAAGAGGAAGGCCGTTAGGAGGACGGCTGGGCCGGCACGGCTTGCAGGCCACACGTAGAGGAGGCCGCTCGAGGCGATGCAGCTGGATCGAACGAGCAGGTGGGGGAGGTGTGGTCAACGCAGAAGAAGCAAAGGCCTCGCCGTGGCTGCGATGCAGAGGACGCATGGAGCGGGACTTGGTGCTGGCGTCTCCCGGCGATGGCTGGCAGCAAGCGGAGCTTGGCAAGGCGGCGACCGAGGCGACAAACTAGAGGAGGTGCTCGGGCGGCTTGGCGGCTTGGCGAGGGGAGAGGTCAATGCGGCTGGACGAAGCGAGCAAGGAGGCAGGGGCTCGTCCTCGTGAGGCAGGACGACCGTGTCAGACTTGGCACGTTCTCCGGCGAGGGCGACGCAGCTTGAGGCGGGGAAGACCCAGAACGGGATGAAGCCGGCGGATCAGAGGCGGAGGTGCGGCTGGCCTGGCGGATTAGCACGGTGGAGCTTGGGCACGGCAGTGTGAACGGAGAGGCGGCAACAACGAGGGACAACGACGCAGTCATGGGAAGGCGAGGTTCTCATCGAGGTCTGACGGCACGGGACGGTGGTCATGGTCTGGTGCTCCTGCAGGGGAACACGGGGAAGAGAGGGAGATTAGAGCAGAGAGAGAAGAAGAACGGGAGGAAGGAGAGGGGCGACGAGAAGTTCATGCTGGGGATCCGACGATGTTGTGCTCGTGGTCGTCGGCGCTGCACGAAGATGGGGGAGCTCGGTCTTGCTCGAGAGCTCGGGTTCCTCCCGATCTGGACCTCAACGAAGCCGCAGTCTGCGGCGTGGAGTGAGGCCGTCGGGGAGGCAGGAGGCCTCGGGTGGAGTGGATCGAGGGATGGACAGGAGGGGTCAGGTGGAGGCGCGAGCATCCTCGGAAAACAAGGAAGGTGGTCGAGGAGGATTTGGATCGAGGAGACGTGGTTGGCTGGTGGATTTTTGGATCGGGAGCCATCCCAAGGAAGAGGGTGGCAGCGGCCGACTGGGCAGGGGGAGGATTTGACGGATGGGATGACATCTAGCGTTAGGTGTCTATATATATACGAAATTGGTGATGATTTGGATCCTCCGATCACGATCGGGCGGTCCGGAATAAATGGGTTAGGAAGTTCAAATAAGTAAACAAAGATATCTTATAGATGTTTGGGGATGATCCGAATCCATTGGTAATGACATAGCAGGTCGGGTTCGGAGAAGTTTCGGGCGAGCAAGCGAGGGGGTCTAAGAGAGGTGATGAAGGCAAAGGGAGAAACGACAACGACGAGCGAATGCAAGTTTTAAGAAAACAATGCCGATGCAATGCGCATGATGCTATGAGATGAAATGCATGACATGAACAAAATGCAAAAAAAAGATAAAAACCCAACCACGAAGGAAATAACATATCACATATCCAGAAATGGCAAGCATTGGAGTTACAATTATGGAAAGTACATCCGGGGTGTTTCAACACTCCACCACTACAAGAGGATCTCGTCCCAAGATCTAGAATGGCACCAGAGGGAAAAGGAAGAGGAAGATAAGAGGTAAACTATGTTGCTTCTTCGACAAACGAGTGAAACCATGAACCTTGAGGTGTTGAGCAAAATGAAAGAAAGAAAACAATGAAGATGAGCAAAGTTGAAAACACTCCGTTAGAAAATAGGAACAAGGGATACAATGAGAACGAAGAGGTTTAGTGATAATATAGATATTGAAACCACTCCGGTTAAAACTAGATAGAGAAGGAATAAGATTGATATAATTTGGGCAGCACTCCGACTGAAAGAACAAGGAAAACTTGATACGATGAAAAGAACTTGAAAAGATGACACAACACTCCGGTTAAATGGATAAGCATGAAAAGAACACGATCCTCACAATTCGAGATGATGAGTGAAGAGAGCAACATCACCATGCCTCTGGAAGAAATAATAGAAGATAGATCATTGAAATAAAAGAATGGGGAAGAAAATGCCAACTTCTGCCACAAATGAGCTTGGAAAGCATCCTTGCAAAGAAGAATTGAACGGAGTTGTTGCAAAATCAACAACAAAAAGCACAACCTTCATGTGGGCTTATGGCAAACATCTCAAAATGATGAGGTGACAACCGGCCACCCATGGAAACAGTTAATTGGATTGAGATCAGCAAGGAGATGAAAACTCCTTTTAATGAGAGAATAGGAGGAAACCTGGATTATCGATAGGCACCACAATTAGCAACATTCCTTAGGCAAGGCTTTAGGTGCAACCTAAACCAAGATAACTCCAAGGAATAAAGTGATGGGTTTAAAATGTATCATTCTTGAAAACTCGTGAATCATGAAACACGAAGGGAATTGTCAAGAATGGCATAACACAACTCAAGAGATAAGGTAGAAAGAATTGCACTTCGAAATGCAAAAGAAGAATACTTGAACTTCTCAGAACAAAACATGTGTTGAGAACCCTGTTTAATTTGAGTATAGCTTGGAGGATCATAACTCCAAGAAAAATCTTGAAGAACAATTGAAGAATGAAAAGGAATCCTTGATGAACCACCATATAGATCCTCCATGGAGAACTCCGGTAATAAAAGGATGATAGAAAGAAAGAGAGGTTGAAAACACAAGGTGAAGCCTTGTGATGATTTAGATGGAGCTTCGCGACGAGATAAAGCGGAAAACTTGAAACTCCGGAGAAGAAAAGATGAAGCATCTCGAACCGAGAAATGCTTCATCATGAACAATATCCGGAAGAAAAGAATTGAATCACCTCGAGGAAATAAGAATAAGAATTATTGTATGCTTATCCTTCATCAAATTAAATTAATGACGAACAATGGATTTGGCATACTACTTATTCCCGTAGAAAGGATTAAAAGAGATATAGCGCAAGCTTGAGAAGGTATAGATGGAAGCACCGGTAGGATTGAAACAAAGAATAAATTAATATGAGAACATAGGAAGAGGAATCTTGAACAAACCACCGTAAGAATTGAAAATGAAAGTAGCAAAGGCACAATTCACCGGGAAGAATTGGAAAATGAATGAAGATACTTGAGGGGATTTAGATACATGAGAACGAAGAGATCATGAGCTGACTAAAGAGTATACTTGGACGATCCACCGGTAAGATTTGGAGAACAAGAGCTTAAGGCTGAGAATGAGTAATATTCAGAAATGATGGCCTTCGGAAGATCGAGAAAGGAAGCAACTCCTGAAATGCGTCGGATGGTTGAAAAGAATTCTCATAATCAAAAACAATTATGAGAGTATGGCATGATGCTAGAACCATGAATCTTCAAGAGAATGGACCGAGATTTTAGGAGAAATCTCTTCCTCGATCTTCAAATGTTGAGAATGATGATGAGAACCACCATGACTTGTTGAGGCACTCCAGAATGAAGAATAGAAAGTTTGAACCAACGATCAAAAGAATTTGAAAGCGATCTTGAAGAAGACATCTGACTGATGGAAATTCATTCTCACGTCAAACTTGGAAATGAATTTGAGAATCGCTCCTGATACTTAGAAGAGTCAGGTAAGATCCTGGGAAAAGACCTGGGGGTTAGGGCCCATTCCAAAGAAAACACCGTTGAACGATTTGAGAAAAAAGATTGCACCGGTTGAATTAAATGACTTGAATGAGATAATAATATCCAAATAGCTTGAACAAATTAAGAATGGAAAGCACGAATCTTCTGAGATATCTTGAGCACTCCAGGACAAATGAATAGCGAGAAGTGAATGATTGAGAGGTGCACCAGCATGGGAAACATTTGAAATGATGATTATGATTGACAAAGCTTGAATTGAATCCACCGGAGAAGAAAAGAGAACAAAGAATAATAAACTTGAAGCTCCGTTAGTATCTTCCTGAGAATCACCGGATAAGAACATTGACGAAAAAGAATGGAGAGACTTCTCATCAATAAAAGGGTACTTGATTAAGAAATCTGAGTCCTTGAAGAAAAGGGTGGGAGGGCGGGAAAACAAAGACAACTTGGGACGGATGAAACAAACACCATTGAGAAAACTTAGAATTGAACTTGCAAATGTTGAAATGATCAGAACCACTTGAAGAGAAGCACACCGGTTGGAAAAGGATTAACATGACGACCTCGATGATCAAGAAGGATTGGCACTCCCATAGAAATATGAGAACACCATTTAGGGAAGGTATGGATCAACACTTGACATCGAAGCAACTCGAATACCATAACTCAAAACAAAATAAAGGATTTGTCTTGCAGAATAAGCCGGAAAAAACATATGATAGAGATTTCGTCCGAAGATTTTGTGGTGGGGCCCACACGGGCTCGATCGTACACCACCATCATGTACAAGGCAGTGCACATGACATACGAAGTGTCCCCGAACCAGCATAGCCAAGGTCTCCTTAAGACACAACGAGACCACTGTAAAAACGACTTTGGATAGGCGGACCACTAGACGTAGAACCCCAATCTCATATCATGCATCTGTCGGAAAGATATTCTAGGAGCTACTTGAATTCCCACCTATAAACTCCCGAAACTTTCTGGTTATTCAATCTGGTGTTTGGGATACAGGGGAAGCAATATATCTCACCCAAACTAACAATCCCTACATCCAGCTGTATCCATCCGTCAACACATAACGAAGAAAACTCCGGAAATCGTGTACCTCAACCTTCGAAAAGCATCCATTATACGAGCTATGGCAATACTCCCGAACTCCCCACTACTGGGTGGCGTCGAGGTTATCTCAACAACAACTGCATAAAAGAGATTTTCGATGTCAACAAAATTCAGGTATTCCAGAACTGTAATGATAAAATTATGACGACAACACCTTGGAGCTCAACTCCCAGGGACACTTGTCATGCCCAATATGCGACCCTATCCAAAAGGAACTCGAAGGTCCCACCAAGGATAGACCCGCATATTGAAACGCTTTAGCAGGGTGGATGTCGTTTGAGTTTATGCTTGTGTTTCATCCGTAGTCGGATGATGCTCTTATGTATTGTGATATTGTATTCGTGTGGCATTGTATGCCCTATGTATGTATCCCCATCTATTATGTAATGTTGATGTAATGATATCCACCTTGCAAAAGCGTTTCAATATGCGGGTCTATCCTTGGTGGGACCTTCGAGTTCCTTTTGGATAGGGTCGCATATTGGGCGTGACAACACTGCCACAACCCGTAAATGTCAGGAGGCACCAAGAACAATGTTCTCGTCATAAGAATATCGAAACGATCCTAAGATACCCGCGTGATCCTAATTTTTTTTAGTGAAATTTGAGGAGAGGAAAGTCAAAACATCTACGTCAGGAGGCCTCACCAGGAGACGAAGGGACCGAGGAGTAAAAAGAATCCTACTCTCCGATATATATAATCCTAATACTCAAAATAGTTTTCTTCTAGATTCAACAATGGCCAACAGTCAATGGGGCTGCTATGGTCGGTCGAGGCTCTGATACCAACTTGTCACGCCCAATATGCGATACTATCCTAAAGAGACTCGAAGGTCCCACCAAGGATAGAACCGCATATTGATACGGTTTTGCAAGGTGGATATCATTACATCAACATTACGTAATAAAGGGGGTGTACATATAAGAGGCAAACAATACCACATGAATACAACATCACAATACATAAGAGTAACATCCGACTACGGATGAACACAACCAGAAACTCAAACGACATCCACCCTGCTAGCCTAGGATGCCGACCTGGAACCTATCCCCTGATCGAAGAAGAAGCAGAAGAAGAACTCCAAAATAAGCAAGCATCGCTCTCGTGTCATGATCATCGCATAACCTGCACCTGCAACTATTGTTGTAGTAACCTGTGAGCCACGAGGACTCAGCAATCCCATTACCATGGGTATCAAGACTAGCAAAGCTTAATGGGTAAGGAAGGGGTGAAGTTGTGAGGTTGCAGCAGCGGCTAAGCAAAATATGGTGGCTAACATACATAAATAAGAGTGAGAAGAGAAGCAACGGAACGGTCGTGAAGCTAGCAATGATCAAGAAGTGATCCTGAACTCCTACTTACGTCAAACATAACCCAAAACCGTGTTCACTTCCCGGACTTCGCCGAAAAGAGACCATCACGGCTACACACGCGGTTGATGCATTTTAATTCGAATCTGGTGTCAAGTTCTCTACAACCGGATATTAACAAATTCCCATCTGCCATATAACCGTGGGCATGGCTCTCGAAAGTTTATACCCTGCAGGGGTGTCCCAACTTAGCCCATCACAAGCTCTCACGGTCAACGAAGGATATTCCTTCTCCCAGGAAGACCCGATCAGTCTCGGAATCTCGGTTTAGAAGACATTTCGACAATGGTAAAACAAGACCAGCAAAGCCGCCCGATGTGCCGACAAATCCCGATAGGAGCTGCACATATCTCGTTCCCAGGGCACACCGGATGAGCGAAGCGTACAGGTACCAACGTAACCCAAGTTGCCAAGGGACGGTCCTGCACGGTGCTTTAGTTTGGACCAACACTCAGAGGAGCACTGGCCCGGGGAGGGAGGGGGGGGGTAAATAAAGATGACCCCCGGGCTCCGGAAACCCAAGGGAAAAAGGATTAGGTGAGGCAAATGGTAAAACCAAGGTTGGGCCTTGTTGGAGGAGTTTTATTCAAAGCGAACTATCAAGGGGGCCCCATAAATCACCCAACCGCGTAAGGAGCGCAAAATCAAGGAACATAACGGAAACTAGGGAGGCAAGAGTGGAACAAAACACCAGGTATAAGGACGAGCCTTCCACCCTTTACCAAGTATATAGATGCATTAATTAAATAAGAGATATTGTGATATCCCAACATAATCCTGTCCACCATGGAGCAATCTTCAACTTCACCTGCAACTAACAACGCTATAAGAGGGGCTGAGCAAAGCGGTAACATAGCCAAGCAATGGTTCGCTAGGAAGGGTGAAAAAGGTTAGAGGCTGACATGGCAATTTGGGAGGCTTGGTCAACAAGTGATAGGTAGCGCAGCATAGCGGTAGAATGAAGAAACTAGCATAGCAATGATAGTAGTGAGATCCAGAGTAACGGTCATCTTGCCTGAAATCCCGCTAGGAAGAAGAACAAGTCCATGAAGAAGACGAACGGACATAGTCGAACGAATTCTCACAACTCCGAATCGAAACTGAAGCTACCGAGAGAAGCAAACCGGAAAGAAGCAAACAACATGGTAACAAAACATCACATAAACATGGCATGATGCACAATCAAGTATTATGCATGTCCGGTTTAATGAGGCATGGCATGGCAAAGTGCAACAAACAATACTACAAGTTAAGTGGAGCTCAATATGCAACGAGTTGCATATCGACGAAACAACACATCAATTATTTAGTTCTCTCTCGGTTTTGTACCCAACAATATTAAATGTTGTTAAACATGGCAAGAGGTTAAGCATAAGTAAACTAACTATTTAGGCAAGTTTAAATGAGGCCGGAACAACAAACAACAATTCCGGAAAATCACCATATGCATATTTCGAATTTGGTACTGTTCTGCCCTAAAACATATTTTAATGTTGTTAAGCAGTAAAACAAAGTGCACCAAGTTAATCTATGCATTTTTCCACCCAAAATACATATAAAGTTTGTTAGATTCAGAGCTACGGTTAAATAGATATGAAATAAATGATTTTAGCATGGCATTTAAGCAAAATAAAGCAAACATCAATTTAAACATGGTTGAAAGTGGCATAATGTGAAACTAGATGAAAAACTAAGCATTTTTCATATATAGATTATTTTAAACCGATGCATGGTTGTGGAGTTATTATATGCATGATGTTGAGGGTTTTTCTGTAAAACTGCACTCTCTGGATAATTGGACAAATTCGCAGAACGGGAAAAAATAACTATGGGACAAAACTGAGGCGGACTGGGCCTCGCCAGAGGGACTCGGCCCACGGGTTGAAGAGGAAGGCCGTCAGGAGGGCGTCTAGGCCGGCACGGCTTGCGGGCCACACGCAGAGGAGGCCGGTCGAGGCGATGCAGCTGGATTGAACGGGCAGGTGGGGAAGGCGCGGGCAATGCAGAAGAAGCAGAGGCCTCGCCGCGGCTGCGATGCAGAGGACGCATGGAGCGGGACTTGGCGCTGGTGTCTCCCAGCGATGGCCGGCAGCTAGCGGAGCTTGGCAAGGCAGCGACCGAGGCGACGAACTGGAGGAGGTGCTCGGGCGGCTCGGCGGCTTGGCGAGGGAGAGGTCAATGCTGCTGGACGAAGCGAGCAAGGAGGCAGGGGCTCGTCCTCGTGAGGCAGAACGACGGCGGCGGACTTGGTGCGTTCTCCGGCGAGGGCGACGCAGCTTGAGGCGGGGAAGACCCAGATTGGGATGAAGCCGGCGGATCCGAGGCGGAGGTGCGGCTGGCCTGGCGGATTAGCACGGTGGAGCTTGGGCACGGCGGCGTGAACGAAGAGGTGGCAATGACGAGGCACGACGGCGCAGTCACGGGAAGGCGAGGTTCTCATCGAGGTCCGATGGCACGGGGCGGTGGTCATGGTCTGGTTCTCCTGCAGGGGAACACGGGGAAGAGAGGGAGATTAGAGCAGAGAGAGTAGAAGAACGGGAGGAAGGAGAGGGGCGACGAGCAGTTCATGCTGGGGCTCCAGCGATGCTGTGCTCGTGGTCGTCGGCGCTGCACGAAGATGGGGGAGCTCGGTCTTGCTCGAGAGCTCGTGTTCCTCCCGATCTGGACCTCAACGAAGCTGCGGGCTGCGGCGTGGAGTGAGGCCGTCGGGGAGGCAGGAGGCCTCGGGTGGAGTGGATCAAGGTATGGACAGGAGGGGTCAGTTGGAGGCGCGAGCATCTGCGAAAAACAAGGAAGGTGGTCGAGGAGGATTTGGATCGAGGAGAAGTGGTTGGCTGGTGGATTTTTGGATTGGGAGCGATCCCAAGGAAGAGGGTGGCGGCGGCCGACTGGGCAGGGGGAGGATTTGACGGATGGGACGGCATCTAGGGTTAAGTGTCTATATATATACGAAATTGGTGATGATTTGGATCCTCCGATCACTATCGGGCGGTCCGGAATAAATGGGTTAGGAAGTTCAAATAAGTAAACGAAGATATCTTATAGATGTTTGGGGATGATCCAAATCCATTGGTAACGACATAGCAGGTCGGGTTCGGAGAAGTTTCGGGCGAGCAAGCGAGGGGGTCTAAGAGAGGTGATGAAGGCAAAGGGAGAAACGGCAACGACGAGCGAATGCAAGTTTTAAGAAAACAATGCCGATGAAATGCGCATGATGCTATGAGATGAAATGCATGACATGAACAAAATGCAAAACAAAAGACAAAACCCAACCACGAAGGAAATAACATATCACATAGCCGGAAATGGCAAGCGTTGGAGTTACAATTATGGAAAGTACATCTGGGGTGTTACAGTTGTAGACTCATCTTTTCTTGATACTCCTCACTACGAAAAAAGACACATCCGTGGCATTTTGAGACGAATGATTTTTTTTCTGTCATACATATGACACTTCTATGAAGATAATTGTGACAAAACCCGGTATCATTATAGATGTGGTGGGCTCGTACTTCTATGACAAAAAATCATGACAGAAAATGGGCTTTTTGTCCTGGGCGGGACGGAGACGCAGCTGCATGACATTCTTTGGGCCGTCCATGACGGAAAAACCATGGTGGAAGCGAGGGCGAGGAAAATTTTGGGGAGTTGCCGGTTACGGTGGGAGGTCGGGGGCCGAGCGATGCGCGTTTCTCTCGTATAGGTACACGCGTGTGTGCGAGGAGTTGGCTCTAACTGAACCCGAGCGAGGCTTTGGGCTCTAACTGAACCCGAGCAATTGCACTGCAGGCTACGCGTTACTGAACCCGAGCGATCGATGGCTGTTAACTGAACCAGATCGAGTGATTCCTTCGCTACTGCTGCTAACTGAAGCCGATCGATGCTGCCTCTGGGATG
>NC_041393.1:196748063-196781390 GCF_002162155.2 Triticum dicoccoides | reverse complement strand
GTTTTACGGTACGCCACACCCCTCCCGATCAACAGGACCCCCGTTTCGACCGTAGGAGGTTCGTTTTGTCCGTTTTGCGGTACGCCACACCCCTCCCGATCAACAGGACCCCCGTTTCAACTGTAGGAGGTCCGTTTCCTCCGTTTTGCGGTACGCCACGCCCCTCCCGATCAACAGGATCCCGTTTCGAACATGGCCGGTCGAACACAAGGCTATTTCCTCCATTGTGTGGTATGCCAGGCCTTGTTTCCATCGCCTGTTCCGTCCAAGCCCTCCTAATGAACACGACCACGCATTCCGTTCTGACCCAGCCGGTTGGCTCCCACGCGTTCCGTTGCCTCCCGATGAACACGAGCATTTCGTTGCCTCCCCATGAACACGACGCATTCTGTTGCCTCCCCATGAACACGACAACGACGCTGTTTCTGTGTTCTGACCCAGCCATGTATACGAGCCCTCGCCATACGTATGCACGAGTAGGCGTTCGAGACCCCGCCCGTATGTACACATACGTGGCCGTATTTTCTTTGTTGCACCCTGGCCGCTGTATGTACGTGTACATGCTACATGCACGCCTCTACTACGACACGTGCGCGCCTCTACAACGACCAGTATGTACGTACACGTTCGCGACCAGAATGACAACTGAAATTGCAACTATCCTAGGTGGTTTCGGTAATTCATAACAACATATAGCTCATTGAGCTAATGCTATTCCAAGACAAATATTTCAGGAAAGCTCAATAAATGGCATGGCATGGATGATGAAAGTGGATCCCTCAAAATATTAAGGACAAAGGATTGGCTCAAGCTCAAAAGCTCAAGACTCTCGATTTTACATTTTAGTGATCCAAGATCACATTGAGTCTATAGGAAAAGACAATACTATCAAGGAGGGATGAGGTGTTGCATAATGAGCCTCTTGCTTCAAGTGCTTAGTGATATGCTCCAAAAACCCTCAACTACTTTCTCACATCCACATATGACCTAAACCCAAAGTCAAAATCGGTCCCACCGATTCTTTCTATCCGGCGCCACCGAGTTCAAATGTCATAGCCACTGCCACAAACCCTAGGCAAATCGGTCTCACCGATAGGGATCTCGGTTTCACCAAGATGGGATTGTAATCTCTCTGTTTCCCTTCGTAACGTTTCGGTCTAACCGAAGTGAGCGATCGGTCCCACCGAGATTGCAATGTAAACTCTCTGCTTCCCTTTCGTAACATTTCAGTCTCACCGAAAAGAGAGAATCGGTCCCACCGAGTTTACCTGACCAACTCTCTGGTTAGCTAATTACCAAAATCGGTCTCACCGAGTTTGTGTAATCGGTCACACCGAGATTATGTTATGCCCTAACCCTAACCATATCGGTCCTACCGAGTTGCATGTCGGTCCCACCGAAAACCCTAACGGTCACTAGATTTACTAAATCGGTCCGACCGAATTTGTTGACTCGGTCCCATCGAGTTTGGTAAAATGTGTGTAACGGTTAGATTTTGTGTGGAGGCTATATATACCCCTCCACCTCCTCTTCATTCGTGGAGAGAGCCATCAGAACAAACCTACTCTTCCAACATACCACTTCTGAGAGAGAACCACCTACTGATGTGTTGAGGCCAAGATATTCCATTCCTACCATATGAATCTTGATCTCTAGCCTTCCCCAAGTTGCTTTCCACTCAAATCTTCTTTCCACCAGATCCAAATCCTATGAGAGAGAGTTGAGTGTTGGGGAGACTATCATTTTAAGCCCAAGAGCAAGGAGTTCATCATCAATGCACCATTTGTTACTTCTTGGAGAGTGGTCTCTCCTAGATTGGCTAGGTGTCACTTTTGAGCCTCCGACAAGATTGTGGAGTTGAACAAGGGAGTTTGTAAGGGCAAGGAGATCGCCTACTTCACGAAGATCTACCGCTAGTGAGGCAAGTCCTTTGTGGGCGAAGACCGTGGTGGGATAGACAAGGTTGCTTCTTCGTGGACCCTTCATGGGTGGAGCCCTCCGTGGACTCGCACAACCATTACCCTTCGTGGGTTGAAGTCTCCATCAATGTGGATGTACGATAGCACCACCTATCGGAACCATGACAAAAACATCCATGTCTCCAATTGCATTTGAATCCTCCAAACCCTTCCCTTTACATTCTTGCAAGTTGCATGCTTTAATTTCCGCTGCTCATATACTCTTTGCATGCTTGTTTGAATTGTGTGAAGATTGCTTGACTTGTGCAAAGATAGCTAAAATCTGCCAAAGTCTAAAATTGGGAAAAGGTTAAGTTTTTAATTGGTCAAGTAGTCTAATCACCCCCCTCTAGACATACTTCAAGGTCCTACAAGTGGTATCAGAGCTTTGGTCTCCATTTGCTTTGATTTCCATAGCTTTTGGTGGTCATAGCCTTGGTTTCACAACCTAGGAGAGTATGGCGTCTAGCGAGGGAAATTATCACCGTAGAGGTCCTTACTTTGATGGCACTAATTTTGCTAGTTGGAAGCATAAGATGAAAATGCATATTCTTGGACATAACCCCGCCGTTTGGGCTATTGTTTGTATTGGCTTGCAAGGTGAATTCTTTGATGGGAGAGAGCCGAACCGTGAAGCTAGTGCGGATGAATTGAAGGTGCTGCAATACAACGCTCAAGCTTGTGATATCCTCTTCAACGGCTTGTGCCCCGAAGAATTCAACAAAATCAGCCGTCTTGAGAATGCAAAGTAAATTTGGGATACTTTGATTGATATGCATGAAGGTACCGACTCTGTCAAGGAATCCAAGTTGGATGTGCTCCAAAGTCAACTTGACAAGTTCAAAATGAAGGATGGTGAAGGTGTCGCTGAAATGTACTCTAGGCTTGCTCTTATCACAATGAGATTGCCGGCTTAGGAAGTGAAGAGATGACCGACAGATTCGTCATCAATAAGATCCTAAGAGCATTGGATGGAAAATATGATACCGTATGCACATTGATCCAAATGATGCCAAACTACAAAGATCTCAAGCCAACAGAAGTCATTGGAAGAATTGTTGCTCATGAGACGTCACTCAAGGATAAGGAGGAACTTCACAACAAGTCAAGTGGTGCTTACAAAGCCTCATGTAAAGCCCCCACATCATCAAGTGAGAAACAAACCTTCAATGAAGAATTGAGCTTAATGGTGAAGAACTTCAACAAATTCTACAAGAGTAGAAGCAAAGAAAGAAGCTCTAAGTCAAGGTCCTCCAATGACAAAAGATCTTCTAGTCGAGAGCGCAATTGCTACAATTGTGGGAGACCCGGACACTATTCCAATGAGTGTACGACACCCTACAAAAGAAGAGAAGATTCTCCAAAAACAAGAAGTAGAAGAGAAGAATCACCACCAAGAGTGAGAAGGAGTAGAGATGATCGTTATGAACGAAGACCCTCACGGAGAAGCAAGGATTCGAAAAGGAAGGACAAGTCATCAAAGAGCTACACAAAACAAAGACATCAAGATCATGTTGGTGAATGGTATCCGGCTCCGACTCCAATAATCACTCCGAGAGAAGCTATCACTCCGACTCCGAATATACTCAAGATGAAGGTGTTGCCGGTCTAGCACTTGTGTCAACCAACTTCTATGACATATTTGATTCACCAAATCAAGGAACTGGAAGATGCTTCATGGCCAAAGGTCCTAAGGTAACACACCCCGAGTATGTTGATTTTAATATTGATGAAGATGACTTGTTAGGTGATGATGATTTACTTATTGACAACTCTAGTAATGAATACTATGATGAAACATCAATTAATCATGCTAATCAAGATAAAACGAATGACAATGATAAGGAGAAGATTGAGCTTCTAACTAAAGAACTAAACACTCTTAAGTTAGCTCATGAAACTATCTTCGAAGATCATCGAGAACTTTTAAGGGCTCATGAGAAGTTACGCTTTGAAAAGCTCAATCTTGAGCAAGAGCATGAGTTCTTAAAGGCAATCAATGATGATCTCCATAAGAAAAGTTCTTACATTGCCAAGCATTTATTCTTATCTACTTACATGCCTCAAGTCAAGTCTAGTAACAAGAACAAGAAAGATTCTTCCTCTAGTAGTAACAATAATAATGCCAAATCCAATATTGTTGCTTCTAGTAGTTCTCTTGATTCCACTAATGATTCTCTTAGCCAAGTTACACTTGAGCGAGAAAATAGCTTATTGAAGGGAATTATAGATAAAGGTGTATACAAGAGCCTTGCCGGGAGTAAACAATTCGAGGAAATTGTACGCAAGCAAGGAAGGCACCGGAAGAATCAAGGTGTTGGTTTTGAACGAAAGTTCAATACCAATGGAGTTGAGTGGGAAGAAGATCAATACCCCAAGACGAAGTTTGTTCCTCAACAAGAGAAGTATGATCCTACTTCCTTCAAGGGAACACAAGCACAAGATGATCTTCCACCACAAGACCACAAGAACAAAGGCAAGAACAAGCTTCAAGAGGAGATTGATGCATTTGAAGAAGCACCTAAGGCCTTGGTCAAGTGGGTTCCCAAGAATACGTCAAGTTCTACTTCATCAAGTACAACTACAACTCCAAGGGTTCCCATCAAGATGATGTGGATCCCGAAGAAGAAGAACTAACGAGTTCTTCAGGGTGACTCTGCCAACATTCTTCACTCACATCATTATGGCAAGGACAAGTGCAATCAACTTCCATATCTTGCACTAGTTCAAGGAGTCACAAACCCTCATGTTGGGAAGGCAAGGGACAAGGAAACCTAATGTTTTCATGGACATCATCTTGTGTGTGCATCACTCTATGTCTATGTATATTCTTGTTTGTTCCTCGTGGTACTAACCCATGTAGGTCTTGAAAGTGCAACTCACTCCAAAGGATTGCTCCAAATGATCTACATCAACGTTGAGCATCCACATCTTCAACACCTACATGAAGTCATCATCGACAAAACCCAAGGTTAGTTCATCCCTCTAAGGGGGGATCTCACATCTAGGGGGAGCTTAACTCCAAGAATTGATTCAAAGAAACTCAAATGATGTGAACACATCAATGCATTATGTAAAAGTGGTAACCCCAATTGAGCTTAAACAATGAGTATGACCTATGATCAAATGTTCTCATTTGAATCCTAAGTCAATATACTCATATATAGATGAGCTAGTCATCGCCAATTGTTTGATAGATGCTAGAATTGGTTGTGCATGCTTTTCCACATATTTCATTTGCCATTTTATCGTGTGAGCATGTTGGTTGCATATTTTACTCATTCGAGGACATCCACTTGTTGTTTTGATTGATTGGTTTCTTTTTCCTTTGGCCAAGTGGATGGACAAGAATGCCTAAGAACCTTCTCTAGCTATCTATGCTTTTCTTGTCTCAAACTCTATTCATGCTACATCACAAAATTTGATCAAGTCAGATCCGAACCACTCTGTGTGAGGAGCACTCGGAGTCCCTGATTCATCATAGACTTAAACTTCCAAAACTTCTTTGTGCTTTTCGGTCTGACCGATTCTTCCATTTCGGTCATACCGAGATCACTAAGTCGATCTAGGTTTTCAATATTGGTGCAACCGATTTGAATTTTTTGGTCACACCGAGTTGTTGTAACTGTCAACAGTTATGCATCTCGGTGCCACCGAGTCGTTCCACTCGGTCACACCGACAGTGTCGGGCTATATATTCACACGGGAAAAAATTTGGAAAACTTTCTCCAAACCTCTTCGCCCGCGCATACCTCGCTCTGCCTTCTAGGTCTCCGGATCGTTGACTTCGTCACCAGCCGCCTCTTGTTGCTGGTCTCCGCCGCCGTCAATGGATTTCATCTCCGCCGTTACCGCTGTAGCGAGTTCATCGCCGAACTAGGGTATGAACTCGATCACAATGCTATCCTTGTCTGATTCTCAGCACATTGTGTTCATTATGATTCTTGCCACGATTGAAACACCTCTATCCAGTCAAAACAATCCTTAGAATAGATGCGATTTGAAAATTTAGGGTTAGGTTTCCGCCGAAACCATCTTGGACCCACCGAGTTGAAAAACTCGGTCCCACCGATTCGGCTAATGCCATTGCACTGGTAACTCTTGGTCTGACCGAGAATTGCTAATCGGTGTGACCGATTTTAGAACTTTGTGAAACCCTAGCAGTCTCGGTGCCACCAAACTGTGACTCGGTCTGACCGAGATCACTAGTTTAGGTTCCAAAACTGCTTCGATATCACCGAGTTTGAAAATCGGTTGATTCGAAATGCTTTCTATGGAAAACTAAAACTAAGATTTTGAATCATTCTTTTGCAAAAATCTCTGCATTTTGTGATGCTCATCCATTCTATCTCATCTATAACTATTCACAGGGTCAGCAGTCAGTGTTTACAGCATGTCAGACCAAAGTGACAGCCAGAACAAGTCAGAAGAGCAGATTCACATGAGTGAGGGCACTAGTCCCTCCAGCACTTCAGATGATGGCAGCAGAAGCACTCCCAGCAATTTGCCCAAAGCTGCCACCAGGACAAGGAAGAAAAGAACCTCAGACTCTGAGGATGAGGACTATGTGGGAGCTGAAGATGAGTCCACTTCCAAGAAGAAGGTGGTCAAGAAAGAATATGGTTCAGCTACAGCCTCTAAGCCAGTAGTGCAGAAGAAGGCACCTGCAAGAAGGATTCCCACTTCCAAACCCAGGAAGGTTGCCACTGGAGAAACCATGAAGTTTACTATTGAGTCAGAAGATGAAGCTGCTGGTCAAGACAAAAAGAAAAAGAGTCAGAACTACCACTGCCAAAGTTCTTGGCAATCCCTCTATGAGGAGAGACTCTGAAGAAGAGGAAGAAGAGGTTGCTGCACCAGCACCCAAGGCACAAAAGCTGATGGGTGATGCTATAAAGTCAGGGGCTGCAACATCAAAGCCCAAAGAAGCACACAAAGCTGCATCCAAGCCCAACAATGCACCAAAGAGGAACACCAGGAGTATATCAGCTTCTGAGAAGAACAAGGCCCCAGTGCCTAAAACTGTTGCCGAGGAAGAAGAAGATGAAGAGCATGTGTTGAGAAAGCTGAAGCCAAAGATTCCAGACCACAATGATGCTCATCCTGTGGCTGAGAACATGAAGCTGAGAAAGGATGCAAGACTCAGACAGTGGAGGTTGTCTGATCCCTATGCTATCAGGAGAAGGACTGCTATTGACTACAGGTTCCACATTAAGGAACAACATGATTTCTATGAGACAGTGTTGTTGGACAAGAAGCCTATAATTTGTGACATGAGGTGGGTCGACTGGACCTACATGAAGGAGAATGAGGAACACTATCCTGGAGTGCAAGACAGTTTCATTGCTTGTGGAGTTGCAGACTTTGTTGGGAAGAAGCTCACAAAGTGGAATAATGAGCTCATTATGCAATTCTACTCCAGAGCACATTTCTACCCAGATGGCAGGATAGTGTGGATGTCTGAAGGTACAAGGTACCAATTGACTATTGAGGAATGGGCAAATCTGATCAATGCACCCAAGGGGCAGGAAGATGACTTGGATGTCTATGCGAAGAAGAAGATGGATCACAATTCCATGGCTCATATGTACAAGGAGATCCCAGATGCTGCAGTTGAGACACATAAATTTGGATCTGTATATTATCTTCTGTCAGGACTCCCAACGATCAATTGGATCCTCAGGCATACTCTATTGCCCAAGTCAGGTGACCACAACATGATAAGAGGCCATGCTATAAACTTGCTACACTTGTTTAATGTGCCACAGAAATTCAAGGTCATGAGCCTCATTGTTGAGACTATCAAGAGGACAGCAGCAGACCAGAAGAGAAGTTGTGGGTATGTCCCACAGATTCAGGAGCTGATTAACTCCAAGATGGGCACGGGCACATACTTGCTGGACAAGGAACATTTTGCTATCTATCCAGAATTTGAGGACAACCAAGTGGTTATGGATGAAGATGAACCATCTTCTGTGCATGCTCAAGCCAAGAAGAAGGCAAGGACAGAGAAGGCTACCAATATGCCAACAATGGAAGAGGCATCTCAGTACTTTTGGAAAAGCAAATAGGATCAACTAGGATACTTGATTGCATCCACTCTGAGGATTGAGAAGGGGCTGGCCACCTTGACTCAAAACCAGGAGAGCCTGGAGAGGATCATGGAGCAGAAGTTCTACAATTTAGATGTGAAGGTGACTGAGATCCAGTATGTTGTTGAGCAGCTTCAGGATGACATGGAGGAGAGGAAGGGCAAGACAACCACATATGCATTTGCCAGAGTGCCTAGAGCTCAAAGATCAGCTGCAGTGCCAGTGAAAGACACCAGCTCCACTTCATCTGCACCAGCTACAGGTCCTATAGCTTCAATGCAACCAGCTTCAGCACCCAAACCTCCAGCTCCATCTACATCAACTGATGCTTTCGTCCTTGGCATTCTATCTACACCACCACCTGAAGATCAAGCGGGAGAGTCGATCTAGTACTATGCATTTTCTATGAACTTTTTGGTAACTTGTTGCCAAAGGGGGATAAAAATGTATAGATCATAGGCTTTGAGAGAGAGTGTTGCTTTTTGTTCTCTCTTGCTTTGGTGGTTAAACTTTATTTGCTTGTTTGAGATACTCTATGTCTGTGTGATACTTGATGATCTTGTGGTTGATCATATGCTACATTTATGCTTGTTGGATGACATTATCTTACTTATCCTTATATGATCATTCACTTTTCTTGGTGATGATTGCATGTATTCAATCTTTATTATTTTGAGCGCTCCACCAAGATGTATGTGACATGGAATAGTAACCCATGATCCTAATTCCTTGTGCATTTGCAGTCCAAAGCAAATCTTAAACTATGCACAAATTTAGGGGGAGCTCTTGCTTATCACATACTTCTCAAAGCGACGATGTTTTTCAATGTTATTATCATTTCTCAAAGCTTTGATATATATGTTGTCATCAATTACCAAAAAGGGGAGATTGAAAGTGCAACTATCCCTAGGTGGTTTTGGTAATTCATAACAACATATAGCTCATTGAACTAATGCTATTCCAAGACAAATATTTCAGGAAAGCTCAATGAATGGCATGTCATGGATGATGAAAGTGGATCCCTCAAAATATTAAGGACAAAGGATTTGCTCAAGCTCAAAAGCTCAAGACTCTACATTTTACATTTTAGTGATCCAAGATCACATTGAGTCTATAGGAAAAGCCAATACTATCAAGGAGGGATGAGGTGTTGCTTAATGAGCCTCTTGCTTCAAGTGCTTAGTGATATGCTCCAAAAACCCTCAACTACTTTCTCACATCCACATATGACCTAAACCCAAAGTCAAAATCGGTCCCACTGATTCTTTCTATCCGGCGCCACCGAGATCAAATGTCATAGCCACTGCCACAAACCCTAGGCAAATCGGTCTCACCGAGATGGGATTGTAATCTCTCTATTTCCCTTTGTAACATTTCGGTCTAACCGAAGTGAGCGATAGGTCCCACCGAGATTGCAATGTAAACTCTCTGTTTCCCTTTCATAACATTTTGGTCTCACCGAAAAGAGCGAATCGGTCCCACCGAGTTTACCTGACCAACTCTCTGGTTAGCTAGTTACCAAAATCGGTCTCACCGAGTTTGTGTAATCGGTCTCACCGAGATTACGTTATGCCCTAACCCTAACCATATCTGTCCTACCGAGTTGCATGTCGGTCCCACCGAAAACCCTAACGGTCACTAGATTAACTAAATCGGTCCGACTGAGTTTGTTGACTCGGTCCCACCGAGTTTGGTAAAATGTGTGTAACAGTTAGATTTTGTGTGGAGGCTATATATGCCCCTCCACCTCCTCTTCATTCATGGAGAGAGCCATCAGAACAAACCTACACTTCCAACTTACCAGTTCTGAGAGAGAACCACCTACTCATGTGTTGAGGCCAAGATATTCCATTCCTACCAAATGAATCTTGATCTTTAGCCTTCCCCAAGTTGCATTCCACTCAAATCTTGTTTCCACCAGATCCAAATCCTATGAGAGAGAGTTGAGTGTTGGGGAGACTATCATTTGAAGCACAAGAGCAAGGAGTTCATCATCAATGCACCATTTGTTACTTCTTGGAGAGTGGTGTCTCCTAGATTGGCTAGGTGTCACTTGGGAGCCTCCAACAAGATTGTGGAGTTTGAACTAAGGAGTTTGTAAGGGCAAGGAGATCGCCTACTTCGTGAAGATCTACCGCTAGTGAGGCAAGTCCTTCGTGGGCAACGGCCATGGTGGGATAGACAAGGTTGCTTCTTCGTGGACCCTTCGTGGGTGGAGCCCTCCGTGGACTCACGCAACCGTTACCCTTCGTGGGTTGAAGTCTCCATCAACGTGGATGTACGATAGCACCACCTATTGGAACCACGACAAAAACATCCGTGTCTCCAATTGCGTTTGAATCCTCCAAACCCTTCCCTTTACATTCTTGCAAGTTGCATGCTTTAATTTCCGCTGCTCATATACTCTTTGCATGCTTGCTTGAATTGTGTGAAGATTGCTTGACTTGTGCAAAGATAGCTAAAATCTGCCAAAGTCTAAAATTGGGAAAAGGTTAAGTTCTTAATTGGCCAAGTAGTCTAATCACCCCCCTCTAGACATACTTCAAGGTCCTACAACAATGCTACGTATGCTTCGACCAGGTGGGTCCCGACTGTTAGGCACTTCCTTGCGTGCGAAAATGTAGCTGGTGGGTCCCAGTAGTCAGAGGGGCGAATTGTTTTTTTACCCGGATGCACTTCCTTTGCGTGCGAAGATGTAGCTGGTGGGTCCCAGCAGTCAGGGGGGCGAATCATTTTTTTTGCCCAGACGCACATCCTTGCGTGCGAAGATGTAGCTGGTGGGTCCCAGCAGTCAGGGGGGCGAATCGTTTTTTTGCCCGGACGCACTTCCTTGCGTGCGAAGATGTAGCTGGTGGGTCCCAGCAGTCATGGGGAAACTTTGTTTTGCGAAATACGGTGGCTCATCCGATGGGTCCCCGCTGTCAGGTGGAGGGATCATTATTTTGCGCGTAATAAGGAGGCACTTCCTTGCTGCGGCCGTGGACCCAGCTGTCAACCTCTCCACGTACAGTCCACATCCGATGGAAGTTGTTCCTTGACCATGTTGACCACGCCGCGCCGAGAGAACCACGGCGGTGGACGACGGCGAGGCCTAGGAAGGGGACAAATCAGAGCCGAGGAAGACGCAGCAGTGGATGCCCACGCGAAGAGGAGTATGAGGGTTCACTAGTTCGGCTGCGGTGTGAGGCTGCTGTCGCCGCAGAATAACAGGGGGTGTGGGTGAGTAGAGGGATGGCATGGCCAGCGGTGGGAGTAGTAGGGGGCGGTGAGGCCTCCACGGCATCACAGCCGGCCACGGGAGGCAGGAGCACGCGGCATGACCGGCGCTGGTTTGAGCGGCTGGAGCAAGAAGACCAGAGGTTGAAGAAGCACTACAACCGTTGGATGAACATCGTACTGTAATAGGAGCTAGAATCGTTCATATTGCCTAAGTTGACAAAGCCCTCCGTCCCCGTCAACTTGGTGGGACCACAAGTCAGCCTCCCAGTATGCTGGTTCCAGCTGGCAGGGGGAGTATTCATTTTTTTGTGCGTAATAAGGAGGCACTTCCTTGCGTGCGAAGATAGCTGGTGGGTCTGACAAGTTAGCGGGGGGCACGTTTTTTTCGCCAAATACAGAGGCCCTTCCGGTGGGTCCCATATGTCAGGTGGAGGAATCATTATTTTGTGCGTAATAAGGTGGCATTTCCTTGTGTGCGGCCGTGGACCCAGGTGTCAGCCTCTCCACGCACAGTCTACTTCCGATGGTGTCGTTCGTTGACCATGTTGACCACGCCGCGCTGAGCGCATCCAAGGTGGTGGACGACGGCGAGGCCCTGGACAGCAATGAGCCGGAGATGGGAAGATGCGGGAGTAGAGTCGTAGACGGAGAGGTGTACGAGGGTTAACCGGTTCTAGTGCGGTGTGGTTCGACAGTTGGTGGAGAAGAATAGGAGGTGTGGAGGGCTGGAGGGATGGCCTGGCCAATGGTGGAGTAGCGCTTCATAGCGAAGCGTGCTAAGCAGAGCTGCTAGCAGCAGGAGGCGGAAGGTGGTCCCGGCGGCACTTGAGGAAGAAGACGAGAGATTGAAGATGGATGCCCGTCGTTGGATGTAAATCCAACGGCTAACATGTCAGAATCATTTGTTGACTAAATTGACAACGACTTGCGTTCGCTTCGACCTATTGGCCCACATTTCAGCCTCCAAAAATGTGGCACGTATTCAACCCATTTTTCAGATTTTACTGCCTTTTTTTTTGCGCGGTAGAATTTACAGTCAATTTGATCTTTTTTTTTGAATTACAACTATTAGCTGGGCTGGGTGAACAATTAATGTAGCGTCCATGCGGCCCATTTATTTTATTTCCTAAAAAATTACAGGCCATTTGCACTTTCTCGAAATACATGATTTTGCTGGGTTGATTCTAATTATAATGTTGGGTTGGGCCATAAATGTTATCAAAAAATAAAAAGGGGCTGAGCATTTTGTTATAAATATATTTAAATAATAAGTGATATTATTACATTCGTCCTTAAATCTTACCAAGCTTTTGTACACAATCACTAGGATTTTCGTGCCAAAACAATCCAGGATTTTATTTGTTAAGAAATTATTTTTATAAGTTAATAAGATGTGGGATATTGTTTTCTTACATATGTAAGTATCTGTTAAATATATGATGACAATAAAAATAATATATAATAACATATAAAATAATTTAAATAATATATAATATAGTTAGAAGGGAAACATAAGTTGTACCTGGCGTTCCTATTCTTATATAGAAAAATAGAACAGACCTCTGCATTTTCTTCAAAAAAGTACATAAATTGGGCTGCCAAAAATAAAACCTCGGATGGGAGGTCCATAGGCCGGTCGATACATGACGGCCCTAAGAAAATACAAACAGGCCCATCCGAGGTCGTGGGCTGCGCATGTTAAAAATGAAAGCCTAGATGGGGCAGCCCAAAACCACGTCGAACACTTGCCAAAACTTCGTCCCTCGTTTTTTCTGTGTTCCGCACACTCGACATTGTGTGGGCATTTTGATTGTGCATCATATGAAGATGTGCTATGCATGAATGTTGATCAGCATGATGTTAACTCGCTGGTAGTTCCATTTTCAACCATGAATAAAACTTCCAACATGATGTTAACCCTGTTTGAAAAGTCCGTGTTAATATAAATGCTCTGCCTCTGAAAGTTGCAGTTTCTTATCTAAAACTGAACTTGCAGTTTCTTATCTGAAACTGAAACTTGCAGTTTCTTCTTGTCTACACTTTTATACTCCTATGAAACTACATTTTTTTAAGTGCTAAAAATAGATCTCTAGAATTTATAAAATTCTTCATATGCTCAATACTGCAAATTTGAAATTCAAAATACATTCATATCTGAAAGTACTCTCAAAATACACAACACAAAACACAATTCAGAACCTGCAAATACTGACAACCCTAAGCTCCTCCTGATAATTCACAACCTGCCCGACTATTGGGATGGAGGGGGCAGCCCCCTCCTATTCCTCGGCAGCAGACAGCCACCCCGTGAGACGATGTGAACGGCGAGGGAGACGATGGCGGGGAAGCGTCGTCGGGCCAACTGCTTTTCTCCTCTTGCAGTTGGGTTCGGTCGACGAAGACTCCACCGGCTCACTCTGGCAGGACACCCTCACAAACGGCACCCTGTAGATGCTCGATCCTTCAATCTCTAGTGGATGCTCCATCTGGGATCGATACTCCCACCACTGCTCCCTCACGATCGGATTCGGTGAATCTGTTTGCTCCATGGCCCAGAGGAGCAGCTCTATGTACTCCGGCGCAACTCCCTTCGGGAGTATCGCTGCCTTTTTGCTCTGTTGCAGATATTTGACCATGGATGTCGCCGTCGCCGCAAGTTGGTCCTTGTTGTCAAACCAATACTGTATCTCCAACATCCTAGCTAGCTTCACAGGGTCGCCGTATGCGATCCTCATGTATCGGTTGTACTCCTCCATCGATCTACTTCTCCACAACACCTTCACTCGCCGACGGTGGTTTTTGAATGGAAGAGGAGAGGAGCAGCGCTGGTTTTGGATTAGAACGGGAGAGGAGCGACGCTGGTTTTGGACTGCAACAGGAGAGGAGGGGCGGTGGTTTTGAAATGGAAGAGGAGAGGAGCGGCGCTGGATTTAGATTGGAACAGGAGATGAGCGGCGGTGGTTTAAGAGGAGAAGAGCGGAAGAGCGGCGCTGGTCTTGGAAGTATTTTTTTTTGTTGTTTTGCATATTTTGGGTCAAAGTTTGACCACGTACTGTATTTAACAAGCTAAATGTGAATGCATGTCACCAAAAAATGTATTGTTTGGTTCGTATCTGAATGTACTTTCAAATTATATTATTTTTGCAACGTATACCATATATTTTATGTGTGAAAATCATCGTCAATTATGACCCAGAATAAAAGGGAGACTAGTTAATGTGGGGTCGCTTTCTTAATTGAAGGGTAAATTGATTTTGATTTTGATCCCATCACAGCGCGCCGGCCCTCTCGCCCAATCCTAAATCGCTGCCGCACGCGCCTCTCCCTCTTCTCCATTGCAAAACCACCTCCCCTCCTCTCCATCATCTCCATTCCAAAACCACCGTCTCACCTCTCCCTCTTCTGATCTTCTCCATTGCAAAACCACCTCCTCTCCTCTCCATCATCTCCAGTCCAAAACCACCTCCTCTCCTCTCCATCATCTCCATTACAAAATCACCGTCTCGCCTCTCCCTCTTCTGATCTTCTCCATTGCAAAACCACCTCCTCTCCTCTCCATCATCTCCATTCCAAAACCACCGTCTCGCCTCTCCCTCTTCTCTATTGCAAGACCACCGTCTCTCCTCCCATTTTCCAAAGCTAGCATCTGACCACTCAGAAGGACATCTATGGAGAGGATGCAGTAGCGAATCAAGCAGATCGCTGGCGGTGACCAGGCAAAGTTAGCCAGGTTGAAGGAGATCCTTAGTTGGTTTGACAATGAGTGGGAGATTTCGAGGATGGTGCGGGCCATGTGGCAATATATGCGAAAGAGCGAGACGGCGGCAATGAGGGCGGCGATGTACATGTACTCCTCGGCGGCAGTCATGCCACAGTCCTCCGAGTTCATCGAGTATCTCCTATGGGTGATGGAGCAGACAGATTCGCCCGAGGCGACAGTCAGGCGGAGGTGGTGGGCGTACAGGTCGAAGGTCGAGCACCCAGAGGATAAAGAATCGATAGAGTATGGTGTGCCGTTCGTGAGTGTGCAGAGCCAGCCGGAGCCACAGGAGTATTCGTTCTCCCACCGCAAGAGGAGGCCGGATGGCGCGACGTCGCTTCCCCGCCGTTCTCCACGGTTCCCTGGACGCTCGCCTCGTTTCAATGGCGGCGGTAGGGTTTAAGGTAAGCTTCGCACTAACCTAATCTTCCACCTGCTCAAGCTTACAATCAGTGTGACAGCTAATGAAAATCATGCTTACAATTAGTCTCTGAGTACTATGCCAATCACCCTAAAATAGCTCTAGACCTTTGGGTCAAAGTTGTGACACAGTGTACAAATAAAGAAAAATAGATTGGTGCTTCTTTCAGAAAAGAGTACTCCCTAGAAAACTGCCAATATAAGCTACTAGTATTTGGTTAGAGGATTTGCTGCCGAGAAAGATCCGTCCACAGAGAGCGCCACACATCCCACTGGTGGTGGTGGATGCCAATGCGTGCATGCAGCATGGTTGGTGTAGGTAATTTTTACTTGGGACACCTCACACTCTACATATATGTCGGTTCCATATGTACATTTGTGCAGTTCCACCAAAATGCAGCTGAATAACCCTGCGATGCCTCATACGGTACACCTCATACTGGACATCGTCCCAAGTCTCCCAGATACACCTTCTGCCAGTGATGAACATCAGTGTACATCGGTAGTACAAGGAGGCGCCTTGAGACATTCAAATCTCTATTTTTGTACATATCAACTAAAATTAAGCACCCTAGTTTGCAGAAACGCTTAAATATTAACAATGGGACTAGTTGATGAAACATACTTTAAAAAAGAGAAGCACTTTCTTTATCTACATTGGAAATGAAATGATAGAGATGACACTCGCTCTATTTTAACTGTATTATTACTTCATTTTATCGGTGACACTAGGGTCGAGCAGGTGGCAAACGAGGTGTACCGTGCGTCGCAAGGATGGAGGCCGGGGGTGCTTAGACTGGGATGCTGAATCTGGCTCTTTCAGTCACCAACATGGATGATTCAATTCATGGGACCTTTTTGTGCAATTCACCTAAAATGAAGCAATGTCCCGTGAGCTAGCAGCTTCTTCTTCATTTTTTTAAGAAAAGAGCTCCAGCCCCGGTTCCATTTCCATCAGAAAACGAAACCCATAGAGCTTCTTCTTCATTAGTTGCAATAATATTGAGCAACATCAAGGTTGGCTGTGAAGCTCCTGGAATGCTCAACTATAATTTGGATATCATTTGTGCAGTTCAACTAAGATCGAGCGTGAAATGTATATCTCTGTTTGCACAAAAAAGGTGGAAAGGAGGGTGACTAACATGTGATGAAACATGCATCAAATGAAAAGAAGCATGTTCCTTATCTGAATGGCAATCCTACAAGGACAGTAGCAATTTCTAAAGAAGTGGCATTGCTATATATTAGTGTGGGCATTAGGATTAACTATGACAATCGTTAAATACGACATTACTTTGGGCACGGGAGAGTAGGCGGACCAGGACAGTTGCATTTCTAACGAAAAGAACCAACTTATCTTAATGGGAAATTTTAGCAGGACATGTAAAGAAGTGCCATCGATTCATATTACTGGAGGCATTACATTGAAAACAACATTGGTTCAACGTGTCCTTACTTTTAACAGTGCGACTGCTACATTTTAGCAGTGGCATTACATAAGAGTGGATCGGGGCAACAAACATCAGAACAGGATATCTGGGTTGGTCCCATTTTTGTTTGGTATAGCCACCTTATACTGTGTGAGGCTAGCAGATCTAGTGCTGGACTTACTCTGTTGACTTGTCCCCCAGTCCCCACTTTCTTTCCTTTTTCAACCAATAGACCGGGTTTATATTGAGTTTGCACTGTGTTTCCCTTTATTTCCCTATTAGACCTAGAGACCGGTTGGATAGCCAGTCTCTGCTACTTTTCACCCCCATTATTTCCTCTTTCGACCAAGTCCTAGATTCCGGTAACAAATCCTCCCCCACCCCCACACCCTTTCTTCCTTGTTTGAACCAAGTAGTACTAGATTCGAGTGCATGAACTAGTTTTACCTCTTAGACGTAAAAAAATTAGGTGGTTTTCGAACAGCCAATTGATCCTATCTACGAGGGCCCCTGAGAAATAGTAAAAGATACAAATGCAGCGACGCCAGGAGCTTGGGAAGTAGAGCAAGGCCGGTTTCGAAGGAAGTTATACCTGATGGTCGCCGGGATGTCGCTAGGTGGGCGGCGGGAGGCCGGATCTGCCCACACTACGACAGCGAGGAAGAAGGGGTCCGAGGCCCTCCCTCGCCAGTGGTGCTTGGGAGAGAACGGCAAGGCAGGCTGATCGAGATGCGCCCAGCAGTGGGTAAGGCCGTCGCCGAGGACGACCGCGTGAACATTGCACCTTCTCACCTTCCCCGGCGGAGAGGATCCGTCAGGATCTGTGACCAGCGGTGAGCAGAGAGAGAGAGAGAGAGAGAGAGAGAGAGAGAGAGAGAGAGAGTGTAACACCCACGATGCGGCTATATCTCCCACGTGTCGAAGCACGACTTAGAGGCATAACCGCATTGTGGTTTTGTCGCAAGAAGGGTCATCTTCACACAATCCCATGTAATGAACAAGACTGGGATAAAGAGTTGGCTTATAATCGCCACTTCACACAATGAACATATAATAATTCATACATCATTCAGAGTACACACATATAGTCCGACTATGGAGGAAGTCAAAAGAAAAGAAGATAACCCAACTTCTAGATCCCCGATCGTCCCAACTGGGCTCCACTGCTGATCAACGAGAAACGAAAAATAGCAACAACTAAGATCTTCGTTGAGCTCCCATCTGAGCTCGGTTGCATCATCTGCACTGGTATCATCGGCACCTGCAACTGTTGTGATGGTATCTAGTGAGTCACGAGGACTCAGCAATCTCAAAACCCGCGAGATCAAGACTATTTAAGCTTATGGGAAAGGAAGGGGTAAAGTGGTGAGGTTACAGTAGAGACTAGCATATATGGTGGCTGACATACGCAAATAAGAGCGAGAAGAGAGCAAACGGAACGGTCGTGAAGCTAGCAATGATCAAGAAGTGATCCTGAACTCCTACTTACGTCAAACATAACTCAAAAACCGTGTTCACTTCTCGGACTCCGCCGAAAAGAGACCATCACGGCTACACACGCGGTTGATGCGTTTTAAATCAGATCTGGTGTCAAGTTATCTACAACCGGACATTAACAAATTCTCATCTGCCTCATAACCGCGGGCATGGCTTTCGAGAGATAATATACCCTGCAGGGGTGTCCCAACTTAGCCCATCACAAGCTCTCACGGTCAACGAAGGATATACCTTCTCCCAGGAAGACCCGATCAGCCTCGGAATCCCGGTTCGCAAAACGTTTCGACAATGGTAAAACAAGACCAGCAAAGCCACCCGGATGTGCCGACAAATCCCGATAGGAGCTGCACATATCTCGTTCTCAGGGCACACCGGATTGTCCAGACTTCCGGTAGGCCAGCCCAGAGTTGCCCCTGGTGGCCACCGGCGGCCGACAATTTGGACCAACACTCACGACGAGCACTGGCCCGAGGGGGGGTAAAATAAAGATGACCCTTGAGTCTACAGAACCCAAGGGGAAAAGGCTTAGGTAGGCAAATGGTAAAACCAAGGTTGGGCCTTGCTGGAGGAGTTTTATTCAAAGCGAACTGTCAAGGGGGTCCCATAAATCACCCAACCGTGTAAGGAACGCAAAATCCGGGAACATAATACCGATATGACGGAAACTAGGGCGGCAAGAGTGGAACAAAACACCAGGCATAGGGCCGAATCTTCCACCCTTTACCAAGTACATGGATGCATTAATTAAATAAGAGATATTGTGATATCCCAAAATAATCCTATCCATCATGGAGCAATCTTCCACTTCACCTGCAACTAACAATGCTATAAGAGGGGCTGGGCAAAGCGGGTAACATAGCCAAGCAACGGTTTGCAAGGAAGGGTGAAAAGGTTAGAGGCTGACATGGCAATTTGGGAGGCATGGTAAACAAGTGATAGGTAGCGGCAGCATAGCGATAGAACGGAGCAACTAGCAAGCAAAGATAGAAGTGATATCAAGGGTAATGGTCATCTTGCCTGAAATCCCGATAGGAAGAAGAACGAGTCCATGAAGAAGACAAACGGACGTAGTCGAACGAATCCTCACAACTCCGGAACGAAACCGAAGCTAATGAGAGAAGCAAACCGGAAAGAAGCAAACAACGCGGTAAACACACAAGCATAAACATGTCATGATGCACAAACGAGTATGATGCATGTCCGGTTTAATGAAGATGGCATGGCAAAGTAAAGCAAACAAACTACAATTTAAGTGGAGCTCAATATGCAACGAGTTGCATATTGACGAGACACCACATTCAAATATTTAGTTCTCTCTCGGTTAGGTTACCAAACAATATTAAATGTTGATTAACATGGCAAGAGGTGAAGCATGAGCAAACCACCTATCTAGGCAAGTTTAAATGAGGCCGGAAATACCAAACAACAATTCCGGAAATCCCCATATCATTTAGTAATTTAATGCAACAACAATTTTAAGCATTTTAAATGTTGTTATCATGATGCGGATGACATATGCAAGTTTATGCAATCTTTATGAAAAAATTGACATCTAATATGATAGGGAGCATTTGGTCACCATGGCGGAACAAAAGGGGTGCCACGGCAACGATAACGAAAATGGTGCCACGGCAAAGATAACGAAAATGGTGCCATGGCAACATATCGGTTCCGGTAACTCGATTGAGATACCGATGCAAGAGAGAAGTGTGCGGATGTGCGCAACATGCTAGAGATGGTGGGGTGCTCCCGACTACCGGGTTCCCATGTGTCGGTGACATGGCAAAAGAGGGGCATCGCAAGGATGATTCGATCACAGTGCAAACATATGGTACATCTCACACAACCAAGCATTCGTTCCCGGTCGGTCATCTCGGTGGTTATACCTTCGAAGCGTGTGTTTTTGGAGCGGCTCGACTCGTCGAGGGAAGTAGTTGTTCACGTGGCGACGGTAGTGGTACATATCATAGTGGAAGTAGTTGTTCCTGTCCCGTGGATCTTCGGGGTCCACGGGGTCTTCGAGGGTCGACGGTAGTGGTTCACGGACGTCGTGGAAGTAGTCGTACACGGGTCTTCGAGCGACGGTAGATGGTACACGTTTTTCGTAGATGAACTTGGCGTTCCTGGTTCGGTGGTTGTGGAGGCAGGGGTACTTGACGCATCCATGGAAGGGTCTTGGCGTTCCGGGTACACGGGTCTTCGGGTGACAAGACGAGCAGGGGATGGCCACAACAGGGAAGGTGCAGCTGTTGCTGCTGCCGTCTCTGACGGAGGCGAGATCCAGCGGAGGAGCTGGCGAGGCAGCGGCGCTGGGCAGACAAGGAGGCGGGGTCGCGCGCAGGGTGGCCCTCCGGGAGGCGCGGGGCGACGAGGAGGAGGCCGCGGGTGAGGGAGGAGGAGGCACGGGCACTGGTGGTAAGGTGGTGGAGGTGGTGGACGTGGGCCGGCTCGATCCGGCCAGATCCGAGGCCAGGGAGGCGAGGAGCAGGACGGTGGGGACTCCGGGCTCCTGGTGGAGCTCCTGGTGGTCGCCACCAACGGAGGAGGCGGCAAGGGGCGAGGGGACCGGGCGCAGGGAGCAGGTCGGCGGCGGGGCTTGGCGCAGGGAAGGTCGATGAGCGACGGGCGGCGGGGACGCGACCTCGGGGCTCTGCTCCTACAGGCGGAGGCTGGCAGAGGAGGGGCACGAGCGCAGGTGAGGGATGAGGCGGAGGCGCGAGGAGGGGAAGAGGTGCTCGGGCCTTGCAGCACGGGGAGCAACAGCGAGGCGGCCATGGCTGGCGCTGGGCACGAGGTGAGAAGGAGGACCAGAGGAAGGTGAGAAAGGAGATGGGGGCCTGGCGTTGGGCTCGGCAGGGGCGTGGCGATGCTGCGGAGGAGGCGCTCGGGCAGCGATGGAGGGCACGACCGAGGGAGAGGGAGAGATCGAGAGGATGGATGGATCGAGGGAGAGATGCGGGTGCGCTGCGTGCGTGACGGCGGGCACGGGAACGAGAGAGAGAAGAGGGGAGGAGGGGGTCGGGCTAGGTTAGGAGGGTTAGGTGGGCTGGGCCTTAGAGGCCGGCCGGCTGGGCTTTAGGAGGTTAGGAGGGCTGGCCTGGCTGCAGGGCTTCTTCTCCCTCTCTTTTATTTTCTGAAAATAGAAAATAAATCAAGGAAGAAAAGGAGAAGAAAGGAAGGTAGAAATAGAATTTTGGGCAAGGGGATTATTTTCCCGGACTCGCAAAAATATGCTCGTTCCAAGAAAAATAGAAAGAGGCATGATTGAAAGATGTTAATTCAAACTCATTTGAATTAATTCAAATGATTTGAATGGAAGTGAGGGTTTGGGAAGGTCCAAAAATGTTCGGATTTTTGGTGGGGCTCCGGAAAATGACGAAAGAATTTATGGGCAGAGTTGGAGACCAAGAATTAATATAACAAAGGCATTGCGATATTTTGCACGTGGGTTATGGTGATTTCCGAAATAAAGAAATATTTAATATAGCTCCCTAAATATCGGGAGGGTATGTTATAAAGAGAAGTCACCATGTGAGTTCCCTCGGTTTAAATGGATCGAAAAAATCCATGCAATTTATTTAGCTGAGTTTTATAAATTAAATGACATGATGCAATGCTCATGATGCAGAGATGAATGCACGAACGAAACAAAATCACACAACGAATCTCGGAAACCCTGGAAGGCATCTGAAGCGTCGGTCTCGGGGCGTTACAGAGAGTGTGGCCACTGTTGTCGTGTTTAGAGCTGGAGAGGCCGAGACAGTGTGAAGAGAGCAACACTAGCAAGCAAGCGTGGAGGCTCCTGCCTATATAGTGGAGTAGTACTTAGTTTTCTTTTGTCTACCGGAGCCGGCTTGACCTTGTCAACGACTGTCAAGAAGTCTTCATGCGCGTGGCCCGGAGGCGCAGTTGTCGTCATTTTGATCTGAAGCGCCGGATTATAACATATAACACGAAAAAATGCCACATGAACAAGAAATCATAACCTCACTACCCAAAGGAGACAACATGAATCCCGACGGACAAACTAGACGAGGAACAAATCTCAAATTAAAGATAAACTCGTAGAAAAGGGGTCCGTCGATAGATGTCCTAATTAACATAGCCGGCTTGACCTAGATGGCAGCCGAGTAGTCACTGTTCGTGCATGTGCCCCCAATGACTAGCCCAACTCAGTTGTCGCTGGTTAACCCTCGCAGTGATCCGAAGCACATGACACCTAATTTTGCGAGATGACAAGAAACTTTTTTTTAGATTTCTCACCACAACTACAACCATGTACAACACAGCCTGCACGATATGTAGACGATAGCCAATCCAGGCGTGTCTACTGAAGTCTGGTCACATGCATGGACGAACTGATCCTCCGTGTCTTGTAGGGATCGTCCAGGCACCAACATAGTACAACACTTCTCTAGTACTATCGCTCGTCTCCCTCTTCTATTAAGTCACCCGACTTGCGGGGCCGGGGAGTGTGCCTATGGTCGGTTCTCAGTTGCCATCCCACATTGTATGCGAATGCAATATGACGCGCGTTCCATTCGGATAGCAGCGTGCCAGACCGACCGACCGTCTGGGGTGCGACGCGAACGCGACGGGCATGCTGTATACTCCGTACATGTGTACCGCTGTTTTCTAGACGCTTTGCTCCATGGCGCGGGTGCAAACCATGGATACAAAATTAATATATTGTATACTATTTAAAAGTCGAGGGCAGGGCTTTTCCTGCGCGGTAGGCGGCGGGGCAGTTCCGCCTAGTCGGTTAGAGGGAGACGCGAGAAGATGAGGGAGTAGGCTGCTGCAAACGTAGGGCTGTGTGATTTGACAGTGAGTTACTGCTGGACAGGTGGGGCCCCGTGATTTGACTTGCCATTATCATTTTAACTGCGGCGCTATGACCGGCGTGAGTCTCCCGATTCCTGACCACCTCCATACAGGTGCCTCTCCCAATGCTCCACCATGTAGTAGAGGCTGGCTCTTGCATGAGAGCCCACTTCTCTACTTTTTCCTTGCTTCTCTTTCCTCCACATATGCAAAAATGCCATGTAAAGCGCACTATTGTACTTACTTGCTCCTACAGGTGCTTAAGCTTGCCACATAGGCATAAAGTCTGATGTGGCAAGTTAATCAAGAAGAGAGAGACTAGTTTGGTGACCCAAGGAAGAAACGGTGCTAAGCGCGTGTACCTAGGTGAAAAGACAATTTTGAGTCTATAGCTAATTAAATGAAGCAAACTTAGCAACACCATTTCATTGGAAGAGGTCACTCCTTGGCAAATGCAATAAATACTAGTACTCCCTGTGTCCCATTATATAAGAACGTTTTTGACACTACACTAGTGTCAAAAACGTTCTTATATTATGGGACGGAGGGAGTACGAAGAAAGAGATAGAGAGGAGTAAAAAATACACTTATAGCCAACCTTATAACTAACCTTGTTGTAGTATGAGTGACTAAGTGATGACATGCCAACATAAGATAGCCTAACGCACCGTGTTAAATCTCCAAGGGCGCGACCGTGCGAGCGACGCGACGGTCGTGGTAGGCGTGACCATGATACGGGCTGCTGGCAGCCCTTGGATCTGAGATCAAACGATCGCATGCTAAGTTGTTGAAAATTTGCAGAATAACCCTCCAGGATAGGATATTCACCCATAGGTCTAGAATCACGCCATGCAACTGTTCGATCTCAGATCCAAGGGCTCTCGAAAGCCCGTATCATGGGAGAATGGAAAGCCACTACCCTGCTGTTCGCACGCTGGCAGTTCGCTCCTACTCGTCCCCGCACGTTCTTTAATACTATGGCGGTTCGCTCCTAGTCATCCCGTCCATTCACATTACGGCAGTTCCACTAATCCTAACCCTCCTCCCAAATCCATGGCGTCCCAAATCTCCCCGATCGGCAGTGAGTACAAGGTTAGAACCATCACCGGCGATGAGTTCGACGTCATCTACACCCGTACTTCCGCGACGGTGAAAGGATGCCTTTCTCGCTTCAGACGCATGTTCGAAAACTCAGATGATGAGTGGGTTGCTGGGCTAGATGTTGAGTACACTACAGTCGTGGGATGAGAGAAGGATCCAAAGGACGAAGAGAGGAAGAAGCCCGCCGTGATCTAGGTTTGCGTACATAACGTTTGCTTGGTCTACCACATATGCCATGCCGACGTTGAGAGCCAGGATTTTAAGAACTTCCTCGAGGACAAAATAGTGAAATTTGTTAGTGTAGACTTTAAGAACGATAAAGAAGTCCTGGGTCGGATAGGCCTTGTTGTAGGCAACCCCTTCAACCTCTGGATGAATCGGCTGGTGCCCTCTCGTCAGCCCTCAATGCTGACCCTGGCAGGAGCCATGGTTCATCCTTCGTACCGTAAACTGGAGAAACCTCATTACACATTTCATCGTCATGCATGGCAGCGGAATGTACTAGATATAGACCACATCCACTATGCTGCAATGGATGGCTACCTTTGTTTCAATATCTACAAGGGTTGGATGAAGAGCAACAGCCAAGTTGGCGGTTCAAGCAAAGAAGTATCAGCCAAGAGGAAGAGGGACAAGGACGAAGTCGAGGACGTGGACGAGGACTCTGAGTAAGGTGGCAGGGTCATTGCTCATGGTGGTCCTAAACTTCTAATGAAGTGTCCACCGGATTAGTTGCATGGTTTAATTTCAGGTGTGCTTAGTTTAATTTGAGGGGTGTGTTGTGCTGAGCCCCCAGCAGAACTATGTTATGTTTCTTATCGTTACTTTAACTCTTCAGTATGTACATACTACTAGTATTTCTTTAATAGAATTTAGCACCCCAATTAAGCACGTACTAGCTTTTTTAATAGTACTATATGCATAATTTGGCGACGAGCGCTCTCTATATGTACCACCTTTTTTTAAATTTCAATTTTTGCTCCATGGCGCAATCCATCGATAGTACTACTGTACAAAAGTATACATTTTTTAAAAGGCTAGCGTACTGTTCATCATATATATATATAGCCAGTTAAATTCTCAACCTAGAACGACGTGCATGCCATGTAGTAAACCGATACGGAGGAAGTATAGTAAAAATGAGGTGATTTTATCAAGCGATCGGCGGGGGAGCATGGCCTGTCATGCGGTCCCACGTGTCATGATGTACCAAGGCGACGCGAAGCAATACTAGTATGTGGTTTGAGATGATGTCAAACCGAAGTGTGAAATAATAGTTGCTTCGTCCATCTGGGAAGGTGTGGCATTGTGATTTGACGTCTCATTGCTCATTACTACTACTGGGCCGGTACGAGTGGGGTGCGTCCCCCTGCTGTTCTGCACTGTTATTTGGTGCTTGACACGTCGACCCGGTTGCTATATGTCCCACATGTCGGTGATAGGAAGTACAGAATTCATGAAAGGGAGCATCGACGGAGGAGTATACTACAGAATTCATGAAAGGGAGCGACTTAGTTTTGGAAAAATCTATTTTTACGGAGTACGTACCCACTAGGGTTTATAGGGCTCATCTAAAAAACATTCGTTTTTCCGTTTGATAAGTCTCAATTCTACTATACTAGTAGTAGTACCATTACATGTTGGATTTCGAGGTGCGTTAGATCACCCGACGCAAGCAGTGTCAAGAGGAAACTAACCAATGCATGTAAAGTTCATGGAAATTTAGTGGTCATTCATGCATTCGTTCTAATTAATGCCTCGGTAAACATAACTTCTTGAGAAAAACGAGCATACTGTGCAAACTACGAAATTAATTCGACCACTCACCATCTACCTTGGTTGGAGAGATTTTGAAATTAGGCCATAAACTGGAAAGGAGGGAGTAGTAACTTTTGTATCGATTACTATTTGTGGCCTTGTACAGATGCAAAATGTATTTTTTTATAGTGGCCTTGTATAAGTAAATGGAGGGAGTACTAACCAAAGTACGTAGTAGGGACGAGGAGTAAACGGAGGGAGTAGTAAAATTTTCTCCTAAGTGATGACTAACCTTATAGCTAACCTTGTTGTAGTATGAGTGACTAAGTGATGACTATGTATGACATGCCAACATCAGATAGCCTAACGCACCATGTTAAATCTCTAAGGGCGCGACCACGCGTGCGACGCGACGGTCGTGGTAGGTGCGACCATGATACGGGGTGCTGGCAGCCCTTGGATCTGAGATCAAACAGTCGCATGCTAAGTTGCTGAAAATTTGCAGAATAACCCTCCAGGATAGGATATTCACCCATAGATCTAGAATCAGCCATGCAACCATTCGATCTCAGATCCAAGGGCTCTCGGAAGCCCCTATCATGGGAGAATGGAAAGCCACTACCCTGCCGTTCACACACTGGCACTTCGCTCCTATTCGTCCCTGCACGTCCTTTAATACTACAACGGTTCGCTCCTAGTCGTCTTGTCCATTCACATTACAGCAGTTCCACTAATCCTAACCCTCCTCCCAAATCCATGGCGTCCCAAATCTCCCCGATCGGCGGTGAGTACAAGGTTAGAACCATCACCGGCGATGAGTTTGACGTCATCTACACCCGTTCTTCCGCGACGGTGAAAGGATGCCTTTCTCGCTTCAGACGCATGTTCGAAGACTCAGATGATGAGTAGGTCGCTGGGCTAGATTTTGAGTACACCACAGTCGTGGGATGAGAGAAGGATCTAAAGGACGAAGAGAGGAAGAAGCCCGCCGTGATCCAGGTTTGCGTGCATGACTTATGCTTGGTCTACCACATATGCCATGCCGACGTTGAGTGCCAGGATTTTATGGACTTCCTCGAGAGCCACCTAGTCAAATTCGTTACTGTAGACTTTGGTAACGACAAAGAAGTCCTGTGTCGGATAGTCCTCATTGTAGGCAACACCTTCGACCTCCAAAAGAATCGGCTGGTGTCCTCTCGTCAGCCTTCACTGCTGACCGTGACAGGAGCCATGGTTCATCCTTCGTATGGTAAACTGGAGAAACCTCCATACACGTTTCATCGTCATGCATGGCAGCGGAATGTACTAGATATAGACCACATCCACTACGCTGCAATGGATGGCTACCTTTGTTTCAATATCTATAAGGGTTGGATGAAGAGCAACAACCAAGTTGGCGGTTCAAGCAAAGAAGTATCGGCCAAGAGGAAGAGGGACAAGAACGAAGTCGAGGACGTAGACGAGGACTCCGAGTAAGGTGGCAGTGTCGTTGCTCATGGTCGTTCTAATGTAGTGTTTGCCGGAATAGTTGCAAAGTTTAATTTCAGGTGTGCTTAATTTAATTTGAGGGCTGTGTTGTGCTGATCCCCCAGCAGAACTATGTTATGTTTCTTCTTGTTACTTTAACTCTTCAGTACGTACATACTAGTATTTCTTACATTTCATCTTTTAGTTGGTATAGTACTACCACTTGTTTCTTCACATTATATACGTCCAATATATATGGCCAACATCATATAGCCAATAATTTAGTTGTCAAAGATTTTAAGGGTGCTTAGTTTTGTCAAAGAATTCCAGGGTGCTTAGTTTTATTTGAGGGGTGGGTTGTGCTGAACACCATTATTGTGACTAGCCTTTTTAATAGTAATATATGCATAATTTGGCGACGAGCGCTCTCTATATGTACCACCTTTTTTTTAATTTCAAGTTTTGCTCCATGGCTTAATCCATCGATACTACTGCTGTACAAAAGTATACATTTTTTAAAAGGCCAGAGGGCGGGGCAGTCTAGCTTGGTCGGTTTCACGAGAGGCGAGGGCCTTTGTGATTTGACGGCTCATTACTGCTGGAAGGCGGGGCCTTGTGATTTTACTACTCGTATAAATGCGCCGACGACCTGATCGAGGAGGAGCAAAGAACCCTGCGGTATACTCAAGTTTTCCACTGGAGTAGTACTGCGACGGAGGAGCACGAATACGGCAGCCCAGTGCCATATGGCGATAAAAAATGATCTAATTTGCTAGTCATCTCATTGTTAGCATTGTTCTATTCATTCCCTAAAAAACCATTGTTCTATTCATGCCTCGCAGAGAACGTGACACGTGCGGCGAAACACCCGAAGAAAAAGATGAAACACAGTAGCAAAAGAAGAAGGAAGATTATCACCCCAAATGATCTAATTCGCCGCAGAGTCGTAACTGCTTCTTCATCGCCTCCACGACCTCCATCTCCTTGTGCGTCTCCTCCGCCATCTTCTTCATTCTGTCCATGACGCGGGATTTCTCGACGCGAGCCTTCATCATCTGTTCCACGGCCGCATTATGTACCTTGATAGTAGCCGGGTGCTTGATGCGGAGCTTCGCCAACTCCTCCTTCTGTTCCATGACGAGGGCCTGCAGCATCTTCATTGAGGAACTACTATTCTCATGCAGCTTCTTCCAACCGGCGTTCTTCTCCTTCAACAGGTCGATCTCGTGGCAGAGCTTTGCCTTGTCCTCCTGAAGTCGCAAGATTTCGTAGGTCGCCTTCTTCTCCGACGCAATGCTCTTCTTCAGCAGCATCACCAAGCCGGCGGTCAACTCCGCCTGCTGATTGAGCTCAGCGGGCATGTCATCGAGGCTCTCCTTCAGCAACTCTATCAAGCCTTGGATGAACTACTTCTGCTTATTGAGGTGCTTATTGAGCTGATCGGGCATGCCGTCAAGGGATAACGACTCCAGCTCTGCCGGCTCGGCATGTTCGCCTCCGCGGCTAGGGCGCTCCTGGGAGCCATCGCCTGCCCGTGAGAGATCTTTCGGGGTCTCTGCGTGGCGGCGAGCCCTCTTTTTTTCCATATCCTTGGTTGCCGCTCCCTTGTTACGAGTAGTTCTCGAGCTAGAGCTCTTCTCACCGGCCATGGCAACGATGGACGAAGAAGAAGCACTTATGAGGAGGAAAGGTAGAGTAATTTTCGGTTAGGTAGTTCCCCTTTTTATAACCTAAGTACTAGCACTAGTACTAATACCTGCATAGTTGGAACACGTTCAGGTTTGGTACATACTAGTAGGTGTGAGCAGGCTTTCGAATGTGATGGGAACAAGGTAAAGATTAATTGATGGTTTTGGTTTCGAGGCCCGAAACGGCTCCCGATGAGTTTAGCGGAACATAAATTTCAAGTACTACACTGGTCAAATGCGTAAATATTATGTTACTATCAAAAATTGGCACAAAATACGAAGGATACCAATGGAAGTACTACTAGCAAACCATGATTTAACTACTCGCATGCGCGCAGTGGAGTAATAATGTCTTCCTTCCGCCCTCACGTCCACTCAATTTGCATGCGCTATATTAATTGACATCAATGAAGTGAATGACTTTACACGCATCAAATTATCACATGGGATGGATCTTGGTACAAAATTGCGTCCACACGTGTACCCATGTGTGCGTGTGAGGGAATGAGTGCGTGCGTGGCGTGCGTGCACATCTTCGCTTCGTGCATGTACCGCCAGTTTGGCTCAGGGAGGACGAGTACATTCTTCTGGAACCAGCAGCACGTCACTATGATCAATCCATGCAAGGAGGTCACGACAACGCCTCCACATGTGCCACGTGGCTTCATGAACTACACTGTGTAGCGTGCCATTGGTGATCTAATTTACGTGTTTTGCACATACTCGAAGTACTAGTGTCAGGACCCCGACTCGATGTCACATCGATCTAGATTGTAACACCTCATATCACCTTGCGGCCTCACGCACGGTATCCCCACGGGTGTCGCCTTACCTTTGCCCAGGACCGTTTGCGCCTTTTGGCTCACGTATATGATAGTGTCTCTAGCATCCATATGATAAAGAGCCCGGGCTGACATGACTAGTCGTAAACCCAAAGTGGCACAGACTTACAGGGACAGGCATCCATGACCCAGCAACGAACGTGTCGGTCAACAGCAAGTGGGTCCGGGCTGTAGCACTGGGCTAGCAGGACTCCGGTAAACCGGGCTTTAGCGGGCTAACAGGACTCCGGTACTCAATGCGTGACATTTCCCCGAAGGGACAGACACAGGAACGAAGAAGGACACATGCCGGCCAGCCTAAGTGTTCCCGAGCAGTAGCAAGCTACCATGGCTCAGAGGTAACACTAGGAGACATTTCCCGGTAAGAGAGGCTACTAAGGATAAAGAACTAGATAGTCAGATCCCACACATACCAAGCATTTCAAACATACATGCAATATGCTCGATATGTGCAAATACAACAAGGCATCACAACATGACTCTATGACACAAGTACTTTATTTAAGGCTCAGAGAGCCATACATAACATACACAAAGGTACGGGTCACACGACCCAGCATTCAGTCATACAAACCAGCAGCGGAAGTAACTTGTCTGAGTACAGACAACTAGTAAAAATAAAAGAGGCTTGGAAAGCCTAGCTATACTACGAGGTCCTTCACAAGCTCAGGATCTCCACCTGGGCCTTAGCCTACTCATTGATGTCAACGTCTACGTAGAACCCATCAGAAGGGGTTGCAGCGTCTTCTGTGAAAAATGTAGATTATAGCAACATGAGTACAGAGGTACTCAGCAAGACTTACATCAGATCCTACATACATGCACATTATCAAGAAGGGTTGGTGGAGTTGTTGCAGCAAGCCAGCTTTGACTCTTGGCTAGGCTAACCTACGAGACTCCAACTCGAAATGGTTTTGCGCACACGAGTCCACTACTCACCAATTCAATACACTACCGAGGATCCACCTCCGTCTTCCTACGGAAGAGCCATCCTCGGCACTCACACTTATCTTGAGGCTTTTAGTAGTTTCCATTTACTTGTCTATGAACTGTATAGGCAACCAAGTAGTCCTTTACCGCGGACGCGGCTATTCGAATAGATCATGATAACCCTGCAGGGGTGTACTTCTTCATACACACTCTCACCACTTACCCTCGTTTACACGACATGTACTCGGCAACCTTCAAGCGGAAGCCCAACGTGGGTGTCGGCCACGACCTACCTAACCACCTAAGCCTCCAGTCCAGGTTTATCGCCTATCCAGGTTCCATCCGCAGGGAGTCCGGCCGAGGTTTCCCATACGGCCCCGAACGATGTGAACAGGGTTCCCGAGATACCTAACGGGTATTCGGTACACCCGGCCACGTACCTACCGCATCATAGCCCACCCCTACGGTCAGCGCTGTCCACGGCCTCCAGTAGGCTACAAACACCAGAAACTACTTGCAACTCCTGGACGGAGAACTAGGGTGAATAAGAAGCCGAGAGGGTCCATTGGTTTCGGGCCCAATGCATGGTAGTAGCTGATTCTTAAATCACACATACAGATCTCAGTGCTTAAGGTCGGCTTCAATGAAACAACCCACCATGTACTCCTACATGGACTCTCATCGATACCTTTACCAAATCGTGTTCACCACACCACTCTTATTACCGACATCATCATTTCACTCTAGCCCATCACCCAGATGAACCAGACCTGACACGACTCTAAGCATAGCAGGCATAGCAAGGTAGGAACAACACATACATATGGCTCAATCAACTCCTACACATGCTAGTGGGTTTCATCTAGTTACTGTGGCAATGACAGGTCATGCAGAGGAAGTGGGTTCAACTACCGTAGCACACAGCAGTTTGAAACGCGTTGTCTTAATGCAGTAAAAGAGAGCAGGAGCGAGAACATGGGATTGTATCGATATGATCAAATGGTTGGTTGCTTGCCTGATGGTTCGATGCACTGATAAGGTTCTTCGTTAGGGTAATCACGATACTCCTCGGAGGCAGATCCTGCCGCAAGAACACCGATACACAACCATCACCAAACAGTGTGCAACAATATGATGCATGCATGAAACATAGCAATATGAGTGTGTTGGGCTAATGCAACTAAGACCAGAAGGGTTTGTACCAATTTGGATCAAAGATTCAAATTTCAAACTCAATTATGGTCCTTTAAAGTGTTTTTCCTTGTTCTGCATTAAACATCAAGTTAACTTGTTTAGTCATGCATGAAAATAGTACAGATGGATAGATTGGATTTTTCTGATCATTTTTCATATATAATTTGTCTGATTTGGAGTTACAGAATAAAAGTTATGAATTTTTGAAGTTTAAATTATATTCTGGAATTTCCTATATTAGAATAATTCCAGAAAATCAATTATTGCGTTAGCCTGACGTCAGTGTGACGTCAGCAGGTCAACAGAACACGTTCGGGTCAAACCTGACAGTGGGTCCCGCATGTCAGGGTGATTAAATTAATTAAAGTTTAATTAAACTAAACCTGTTTAATTAACAGGGCTGGGCCCCACCTGTCATTGACTCAGGGGAGTCAACCAGGGCCCACCCGTGGTCAAACCCGGGTCGGCTGCACCGGCGTTTAGCCGCCGGCGAGCCCGACGCGGCGGCGGAAGTGGTTTTGGCTGTTTCGGCCACCAAATGGGTCACGGAGACCACCGGAGTGGAGCTGAGGACGAGCCGCAGCTCTTGGTGGAGTCCGTTGGGGTCGGGGTGGCCGGAGTTGGCGCCGGCGACGACTTTGGCGGCCACCGGGGTTCGGTCGAAGACGAACTTGACGCTAGAGGGGTCGGTGAGGCTCGGGGAGTGGCTAGCTAGGTGCTACGTGACACGGTGAGTATGATGGACACCATGGAGTGGCCGGAGGGTGACCGGGAGCACGTCGGCGACGAGCTCCACGGCGGTGGGTGCGGTTGAGCTCCGGGAGGTCGCTACACGGCTCGGGAGCAAGAACGGAAGGAAGGGGAAGATGGCTAAGCTCACAGTGAGTGCGACGAAGCCCTTGGTGTGGCCGGAGATGGACCGGAGCGACGACGGTGTTGAAGGGGATCTCCGGCAACGGCGGTTCGGGCGAGGTCGTTGCGGTGGACTCGGGCGTTGCGAGCGCTCGGGGCTCGGCTTGCTCGATGGAGTGGACAGCGGCGGAGCTCCTGGACACGGTGAGAGGACGCACGGGCGGCGGGGAGCACGGCTACGGCGAAGGCACGGCGATGGTGGCGTCGGTCATGGCGGGGGAGCGCGAGGGGGAGG
>NC_041393.1:196737755-196747659 GCF_002162155.2 Triticum dicoccoides | reverse complement strand
CCTGGCCGGCAAGCAGCTCGCTGGAGCGGCGCTGGGCTGGGCCGGCAGGTGGGCCGGGAGCAGGCGCCAGGTAAGCTTTTTCCATTTCTTTCTGTTTTCTGTTTTTTTAATACTTCTGCAACTTTGTTGAATTAAATAAAATACTTAGGCTATTCCTAAAATCACCAAACTACTCCTGGTCCATAGTTGGATTATTTCCAACATGAAACATTTTAGTTTGGAGATATTTGAGCATTTAAATATTTTATATAATTTTAAATGCCCAAATTCAAATATTTATGATTTAAATCAAAAACCCTAAGCTGGCCTAGGAAAATGTGCACCACTTTTGGCAGAGGTTCTGAACCAAGACAAAAATGATGGGCATTTTAGAAGGGCATTTCAGGTTCATTGAAAAAGTGTTTTTAGTAAACCCTAATTGGAATCAGAGGGGACTGGGGGTTCTGTCATCCCCATTTCAGGTTTCTGATGAATGAGTAAACATGATGCAACACTCTAATGCAAGGCTAACTAGGATGTGACAACTCACCCCCACTCAAAAGAATCTCGTCCCGAGATTTGGGTTCCTCCGAAAAGAAGGCGGGATACTCAAGTCGAAGACGATCCTCCCTTTCCCAAGTTGCTTCATCGTCAGAATGGTGCGACCATTGTACTTTGAGAAACTTGATATTATGACGTCGAGTGGTACGCTCGGCCTGATCGAGGATACGAATGGGGTACTCTCGATATGTAAGATTATCTTGGAGATCAAGCGTTTCGTGGTCCACTTCACGGATAGGATCCGAGAAGCAACGCCTGAGTTGGGAAACATGGAAGACATCGTGGACTCTGGAGAGGTGCGGAGGTAGCTCCAACTGGTAGGCAACTTCTCCTCGTTTGGCGAGAATGCGAAAAGGTCCAATGTAACGAGGAGCCAATTTGCCTTTGATACCGAAACGATGAGTTCCCTTCAGAGGGGTAACCCGAAGATAACCCTTCTCGTCAACCTCGAAGGTCACAGCCTTATGTTTTCGGTCATATTGACTCTTTTGACGAGATTGGGCTGTTTTCAACTTTTCACGAACGATGCGAACTTGTTCTTCTGCTTCTTGAATCATATCCGGGCCAAAGAATTGTCTTTCCCCGGTCTCTGACCAGTTAAGGGGTGTTCGACACCGTCGTCCATAGAGAACTTCAAAAGGGGCTTTACCCAAGCTAGACTGATAGCTGTTGTTGTAAGCGAATTCGGCAAATGGAAGGCACTTCTCCCAATCCATTCCGAATGAGATAACAGAGGCTCGAAGCATGTCTTCTAGAATTTGGTTGACACGTTCCACTTGACCACTCGACTGAGGGTGGAAAGCGGTGCTAAAGGAGAGACGGGTTCCCATAGCATTTTGGAAACTTTCCCAAAATCGAGAGGTGAAAAGACTTCCTCGATCCGAGTTAATTTCCAAAGGAACACCATGGAGAGACACTATCCGGGAGATGTATAAGTCTGCCAATTGACTAGCGGTTATACTCTCACGAACAGGTAGGAAATGGGCTACTTTGGAAAGACGATCGACAACAACGAAGATAGCATTATTCCCTCTCTTGGTCCTGGGAAAACCGGTAATGAAATCCATACCAATTTTATCCCATTTCCATTCAGGAATAGCTAAGGGTTGAAGGGTGCCAGCAGGCCGTTGATGCTCTGCTTTTACACGACGATAGACGTCGCAATTAGCAATATACTGAGCAATTTCTCTCTTCATCCTAGTCCACCAGAACCTCTGGCGTAGGTCCTGATACATCTTGGTACTACCGGGATGAATGGTGAGAGGAGATTCATGAGCTTCCTTAAGGATCAATCGTCTCAGGTTTCGCACCTTGGGAACCACTAATCGATTTCCGAAGTATACGACCCCTTGATCATCAATGGAGAAACAATTAGCAACTCCTTTCTTGATGTTTCTCTTGATGCGGGAAATTCCCGGATCTACCTTCTGTGCTTTGATGATCTGATCCGTAAGGGTAGGTTTCGCCACCAAGGCGGAAAGAAAACCTTGAGGAACAATGTGAAGGTTAAGCTTCCGAAATTCCTCATGGAGAAGCGGTTGACTTTGCTGTAACATCAGGTTGTTACAATAAGATTTACGACTTAGCGCATCAGCCATGACGTTGGCTTTCCCTGGGGTGTAAGTTATTCCTAAGTCGAAGTCTGTGATCAACTCAACCCAACGTCTTTGCCTGAGATTCAAATCCGGTTGGGTAAAAATGTACTTCAGACTTTGGTGATCAGTGAATATTTCGCAGTGGTTACCGGGGAGGTAATGTCGCCAGGTCTTAAGTGCATAGACTACGGCCGCAAGCTCTAGATCATGAGTAGGATAATTCTCCTCATGTGGGTGCAATTGCCGTGAGGCGTAAGCAATTACATGTCGATCTTGCATGAGAATACAGCCTAGTCCTTGTCGCGAGGCGTCGCAGTAGATAACAAAGTCCTTGGAGAAGTCTGGCGGTACCAGTACAGGAGCAGAGGTCAGGCGTCTTTTCAGTTCCTGAAAGCTGTGCTCACATTGTGAAGTCCATTCGAACTTCTTATCTTTCTTAAGGAGTTCGGTTAGAGGTTTAGCAACTTTGGAGAAGTTTTCGACAAAGCGACGGCAATAACTCGCTAAGCCTAGAAAACTCCGAACTTGCTTGACCGATTCAGGTGGAGTCCAATTAAGGACGGCTTGAACTCGCTCAGGGTTAACAGCAATACCTTTACCAGATATTACATGACCCAGATAGGTCACTTCTGACAACCAAAATTCACATTTGGAAAACTTGGCATAAAGGCGGTGCTCTCGAAGTTTCTTCAACACTAGCCTTAGATGTTCGGCATGTTCTTCCTCGTTCTTGGAATAGATGAGTATATCATCGAGATAAACTACGACGAATTTATCCAAATACTCCATGAAGATTGAGTTCATTAACCGAGAAAAGGTGGCTGGAGCGTTGGTTAAACCGAAGGACATGACGGTGTACTCGTATTGGCCATAACGAGTAACAAAGGCCGTTTTAGGAATGTCCCCGGTTCTGATTTTGATTTGATGGTAGCCCAACCTCAAATCCATCTTGGAGAAGACTGAGGATCCAGCGAGCTGATCATACAGGTCGTTGATCCTAGGGAGCGGATATTTGTTCTTGATTGTGACCAAATTGACCGGTCGGTAATCTACAACCATCCGGTCCGTACCATCCTTCTTCTTGACGAATAGGACGGGGCAAGCCCACGGAGATGAACTAGGTCGGATGAAACCCTTTTTCAAGGACTCATCGAGTTGTTTCTTAAGCTCGGCTAGTTCTAGTGGTGCCATCTTATAAGGTCTTCTAGCAATCGGAACGGTTCCTGGAATGAGGTCTATTACGAACTCAACATCCCTGTCAGGTGGAACACGTGGCAATTCCTCTGGGAAGACATCCGGAAAGTCACGGACTACCGGAACGTCCTCAAGGTCTGGCAAAGGGCTGGCGTTAAGAGAATATAATTGTCGCTTGGCTAATTGGGTCAAGACATTGACTATCTTCCCCGAAGGATGAGTGAGTTGAACAGTCCTAGAGAAGCAATCAATTTTGGCATGATGAGCCGACATCCAGTCCATACCCAAAATGATATTAATATCTGAAGATTTGAGAGCTATCAAAGATGCAAGGAAAACAAGTCTGTCGACTTGGATTTCATTTCCATAACTTACCCTGGAGGTCTGCCATCTAGAACCAGGAGTAGAAATTTCCATAGTGGATGGCATGTCACAGAATGCGGTGTTATGCAGACGGGCATAATTCTCGGATATAAATGAATGAGAGGCTCCTGTATCGAAAAGAACAGATGCCGGGTGGCAATTAACAAGGAGCATACCGAGAACGACGTTGGGATCCTCTTGAGCTTCTTCGGCAGAGATACAGTTGACATGGCCACGTGTAACGGTGGCCGGCTTGGCGTGGAACACTTTCCCTGTCGGCTTGCCACGGCCAACAGCTTTAGCAGATTGGTTGGGGTTGGTCTGGGGACACTCACGCATATAGTGACCAGATTCCCCACACTTGAAACAAGTCACGGAACTGGTACGTGGAGGAGCATTGTTGGTTGGACCACCATAGGGCTTGGCTGGTGCAGTCTGTTGTATGGGCGAGGCGCCTGGAAGGATGGCCTCGGTGTGAACCTGGGTGGCAGGGCAGTGTTGGGCACCCACACGCGGCGCTTCTGGGGACCAGCACCGGATGAGGAACCCATGTCACGGCCATGCTTGCGTGTTGCGTCATAATCAGTCTGACCAGTCTCAGCACTGATGGCCTTGTTAACAAGTTTCTGAAAAGATGTGCACTCATGCAGACGGAGGTCGCGGCGAAGATCAGGACTAAGTCCCTTACGGAACCTTGCTTGCTTCTTGGCATTAGTAGAAACTTCCTCAGTTGCATATCGTGCGAGGTTACCAAACTCCCTGCTGTAAGCATCCACAGAGAGTCGGCCTTGGGTGAAATTGCAAAATTCCTCACGTTTACGGTCCATGAGACCCTCCGGAATGTGATGTTCACGGAAAGCCTCACTGAATTCAGCCCAAGTAGTGACATGGCCCGCTGGGCGCATAGCTCCATAATTCTCCCACCATAGACTGGCGGGGCCTTCAAGATGATATGCAGCAAAGGTGACCTTGTCAGCCTCAGCTACTAGCGCGGAACGCAGCTTGTGAGAGATACCGCGAAGCCAGTCATCAGCGTCGAGAGGCTCGACGGAGTGGTGGAACGTGGGTGGATGTAACTTGATAAAATCACTGAGTGACACCACGTTAGTCCTCTGATGGTGTGCCGTGTTCTGTTCAATACGCTCCAACAAACGGTTGGTCTCCCGCTTGTTTCTTTCGGCTTCCATCATAACCTCGGCTAGGGAAGGAGGATGAGGCAGATTTGCATTCCTGACTTCGCTCCCTTCGGCCTGCTCTTGGGGAGCAGGGTTAGTGCGCGTGTTGACCATCCTAGGTAAACAAGACAATGATTAAGTCAGGATGATAAAATTCCGACATAGGATACAGAATGTAAGGAATAACTCGGAATGCAAGATGATCATCCGTATGACATGGTAGATACAGAAACTGCTTCTTTATTCCATCGTCATACACACCATATAGGGTTTAGTACAAGACCAAACAAGGTACTATTATGGTGAAAAGAGGATTACATCTCATCGGAGGCATTCCAAGCTCCTATACATTATTTTTCTACACCCTCGGAAGTCGGTACAAACTAGGTCATATCCCACGAGTCACGCAGGACGATAGACGACACAGCTAACACGAACTAGGGATACTACTACTAACTCAGACCGATCCGTAGTAGTCCTCGTAGAAGTCACCTCCATAGCCTGGAAGCTCAACATGATCATCCGGAAACAGACGATCTCGTGGAGCTTGTGGACCATAGGGGCTAGGATGAGGTCTTGGACCAACAGACGGTGGCCTGCGAGGACCGCGAGGTGGGGTGATGCCTCCTACATCACGCCAACCCAACACGTCTGGCAGAGCAGATCTCACAGGATAGAGATCGCGCATATCCGAATATCCAGCTTGCACCGCCGGTGCAAACCGAGTCAATGTGGCCCAATGGTCAGCACGGGTATTGAAGAGCTCTAACCTCAAGGCCCGATTTTCATGGTCCTTATCCTCGAGCATCTCAGCAGTAGTGCGAGTCCGTGAATCCTCCTGAGTGGGGTCAGCATAGAAAGCCTGAAGATACCCTTGTGCTCCCGGAAGTGATCCTGGCATATACCGGAAATCAGAGTCCCGAAATAGACCAGATCTGACTCGCATGATGGTCAACATAGAGTAGGCGGCGTCCTGCACAGCCATTTCAATAGTAACCCCGAGTCCATAGGAGCAGTGAAGGGGCTCGGTGGACCCAGGATAAGATGGAAATATCCTGACAGTGCAGAGATACTGGCTTTGATTAAAGTCTCGGAATTGCTCTTCGACCGTGTATTCCGGATACCAACGGTATCCAGCCTCAGTCATTACCCTGACCAACATGGCAGGATGGCCGAGTACATCTAGGCATCGAGTCAGGCGAACCACTTGATTGAGGTCGCGAGTGGCCATCTGAAAGCACAATCATAATGCAAAGGCATTAGAATTTCTAGCAAAATTTCGGCAGCATAACAGCTGTAAATGCTCAAGAAGGACTTTGAGACATTTGACAAAGGATTTCATACACACTCAACATCATCATATCAAGGTTCTGAGTCCATCCTAACAACATAATGTGGTAGTAGAACTGAACTAGGCTTGTATCCATCAAACCTATAAGGTACTACTGATTAGTAACACGTGATCCTGATAGAGATAATAGATCCTAATTCCTTAACCCCCGGTGGAAGAATAGACTGACTCAGATCAGAATGTCATAAGATAAAGAAGTAAAAAGAGCCTTACGTTCCAACCCACAAACAATTCCCCTACATATAACTAAAGAATTTCTAGACTCAACATCGACCAGTTTGGCTTGGAGAACCTACAGGCAGTCCGGCTCTGATGCCAACGCTGTCAGGACCCCGACTCGATGTCACATCGATCTAGCTTGTAACACCTCATATCACCTTGCGGCCTCACGCACGGTATCCCCACGGGTGTCGCCTTACCTTTGCCCGGGACCATTTGCGCCTTTTGGCTCACGTATATGATAGTGTCGCTAGCATCCATATGATAAAGAGCCCGGGCTGACATGACTAGTCGTAAACCCAAAGTGGCACAGACTTACAGGGACAGGCATCCATGACCCAGCAACGAACGTTTCGGTCAACAGCAAGTGGGTCCGGGCTGTAGCACTGGGCTAGCAGAACTCCGGTAAACCGGGCTGTAGCGGGCTAACAGGACTCCGGTACTCAATGCGTGACATTTCCCCGAAGGGACATACATAGGAACGAAGAAGGACACATGCCGGCCAGCCTAAGTGTTCCCGAGCAGTAGCAAGCTACCATGGCTCAGAGGTAACACTAGGAGACATTTCCCGGTAAGAGAGGCTACTAAGGATAAAGAACTAGATAGTCAGATCCCACACATACCAAGCATTTCAAACATACACGCAATATGCTCGATATGTGCAAATACAACAAGGCATCACAACATGACTCTATGACACAAGTACTTTATTTAAGGCTCAGAGAGCCATATAACATACACAAAGGTACGGGTCACACGACCTAGCATTCAAGTCATACAGTTATACAAACCAGCAGCGGAAGTAACTTGTCTGAGTACAGACAACTAGTAAAAATAAAAGAGGCTTGGAAAGCCTAGCTATACTACGAGGTCCTTCACGAGCTCAGGATCTCCACCTGGGCCTTAGCCTACTCATTGATGTCAACGTCTACGTAGAACCCATCAGAAGGGGTTGCAGCGTCTTCTGCGAAAAATGTAAATTATAGCAACATGAGTACAGAGGTACTCAGCAAGACTTACATCAGATCCTACATACATGCACATTATCAAGAAGGGTTGGTGGAGTTGTTGCAGCAAGCCAGCTTTGACTCTTGGCTAGGCTAACCTACGAGACTCCAACTCGAAATGGTTTTGCGCACACGAGTCCACTACTCACCAATTCAATACACTACCGAGGATCCACCTCCGTCTTCCTACGGAAGAGCCATCCTCGGCACTCACACTTATCTTGAGGCTTTTAGTAGTTTCCATTTACTTGTCTATGAACTGTATAGGCAACCAAGTAGTCCTTTACCGCGGACGCGGCTATTCGAATAGATCATGATAACCCTGCAGGGGTGTACTTCTTCATACACGCTCTCACCACTTACCCTCGTTTACACGACATGTACTCGGCAACCTTCAAGCGGAAGCCCAACGTGGGTGTCGGCCACGACCTACCTAACCACCTAAGCCTCCAGTCCAGGTTTATCGCCTATCCAGGTTCCATCCGCAGGGAGTCCGACCGAGGTTTCCCATACGGCCCCGAACGATGTGAACAGGGTTCCCGAGATACCTAACGGGTATTCGGTACACCCGGCCACGTACCTACCGCATCACAGCCCACCCCTACGGTCAGCGTTGTCCACGGCCTCCAGTAGGCTACAAACACCAGAAACTACTTGCAACTCCTGGACGGAGAACTAGGGTGAATAAGAAGCCAAGAGGGTCCATTGGTTTCGGGCCCAATGCATGGTAGTAGCTGATTCTTAAATCACACATACAGATCTCAGTGCTTAAGGTCGGCTTCAATGAAACAACCCACCATGTACTCCTACATGGCCTCTCATCGATACCTTTACCAAATCGTGTTCACCACACCACTCTTATTACCGACATCATCATTTTACTCTAGCCCATCACCCAGATGAACCAGACCTGACACGACTCTAAGCATAGCAGGCATAGCAAGGTAGGAACAACACATACATATGGCTCAATCAACTCCTACACATGCTAGTGGGTTTCATCTAGTTACTGTGGCAATGACAGGTCATGCAGAGGAAGTGGGTTCAACTACCGTAGCACACAGCAGTTTGAAACGCGTTGTCTTAATGCAGTAAAAGAGAGCAGGAGCAAGAACATGGGATTGTATCGATATGATCAAATGGTTGGTTGCTTGCCTGATGGTTCGATGCACTGATACGGTTCTTCGTTAGGGTAATCACGATACTCCTCGGAGGCAGATCCTGCCGCAAGAACACCGATACACAACCATCACCAAACAGTGTGCAACAATATGATGCATGCATGAAACATAGCAATATGAGTGTGTTGGGCTAATGCAACTAAGACCAGAAGGGTTTGTACCAATTTGGATCAAAGATTCAAATTTCAAACTCAATTATGGTCCTTTAAAGTGTTTTTCCTTGTTCTGCATTAAACATCAAGTTAACTTGTTTAGTCATGCATGAAAATAGTACAGATGGATAGATTGGATTTTTCTGATCATTTTTCATATATAATTTGTCTGATTTGGAGTTACAGAATAAAAGTTATGAATTTTTGAAGTTTAAATTATATTCTGGAATTTCCTATATTGGAATAATTCCAGAAAATCAATTATTGCGTCAGCCTGACGTCAGTGTGACGTCAGCAGGTCAACGGAACACGTCCGGGTCAAACCTGACAGTGGGTCCCGCATGTCAGGGTGATTAAATTAATTAAAGTTTAATTAAACTAAACCTGTTTAATTAACAGGGCTGGGCCCCACCTGTCATTGACTCAGGGGAGTCAACCAGGGCCCACCCGTGGTCAAACCCGGGTCGGCTGCACCGGCGTTTAGCCGCCGGCGAGCCCGACGCGGCGGCGGAAGTGGTTTTGGCTGTTTCGGCCACCAAATGGGTCACGGAGACCACCGGAGTGGAGCTGAGGACGAGCCGCAGATCTTGGTGGAGTCCGTTGGGGTCGGGGTGGCCGGAGTTGGCGCCGGTGACGACTTTGGCGGCCACCGGGGTTCGGCCGAAGACGAACTTGACGCTAGAGGGGTCGGTGAGGCTCGGGGAGTGGCTAGCTAGGTGCTACGTGACACGGTGAGTATGATGGACACCGTGGAGTGGCCGGAGGGTGACCGGGAGCACGTCGGCGACGAGCTCCACGACGGTGGGTGCGGTTGAGCTCCGGGAGGTCGCTACACGGCTCGGGAGCAAGAACGGAAGGAAGGGGAAGATGGCTAAGCTCACAGTGAGTGCGACGAAGCCCTTGGTGTGGCCGGAGATGGACCGGAGCGACGACGGCGTTGAAGGGGATCTCCGGCGACGGCAGTTCGGGCGAGGTCATTGCGGTGGACTCGGGCGTTGCAAGCGCTCGGGGCTCGGCTTGCTCGATGGAGTGGACAGCGGCGGAGCTCCTGGACACGGTGAGAGGACGCACGGGCGGCGGGGAGCACGGCTACGGCAAAGGCACGGCGATGGTGGCGTCGGTCATGG
>NC_041393.1:196727001-196737448 GCF_002162155.2 Triticum dicoccoides | reverse complement strand
GTCATGGCGGGGGAGCGCGAGGGGGAGGAGCTGGAGAGGAGAGGGGGTGTCTGGGGGGTTCGGGGGAGCGAGGGAGGCCGGTCCACGACGTCACCGGGCGCGGGGAGCGGCGAGGCGGCGAGCAGGTGCGTGGCGCGTGCTGCGGTCGCCGTCGGGCACCTGCCTGCCTGCCTGGCCGGCAAGCAGCTCGCTGGAGCGGCGCTGGGCTGGGCCGGTAGGTGGGCCGGGAGCAGGCGCCAGGTAAGCTTTTTCCATTTTTTTCTGTTTTCTGTTTTTTTAATACTTCTGCAACTTTGTTGAATTAAATAAAATACTTAGGCTATTCCTAAAATCACCAAACTACTCCTGGTCCATAGTTGGATTATTTCCGACATGAAACATTTTAGTTTGGAGATATTTGAGCATTTAAATATTTTATATAATTTTAAATGCCCAAATTCAAATATTTATGATTTAAATCAAAAACCCTAAGCTGGCCTAGGAAAATGTGCACCACTTTTGGCAGAGGTTCTGAACCAAGACAAAAATGATGGGCATTTTAGAAGGGCATTTCAGGTTCATTGAAAAAGTGTTTTTAGTAAACCCTAATTGGATTCAGAGGGGACTGGGGGTTCTGTCATCCCCATTTCAGGTTTCTGATGAATGAGTAAACATGATGCAACACTCTAATGCAAGGCTAACTAGGATGTGACAACTAGTAAGGTACACATGCATTGCACGCATCAGATTTTGCAACCAAATTATGAATAAAAACCACACTATAGCATGTAAGCTCTGAGTCATATATGCGTGATGTAGCCCTTCGTTTAATTCTTATAGTTCATCTCATTCAAAATCAATTAGTTTTTATAAAAAAGCTAAGAACGCGGGAATAGGAAAAACATGGCATTATAGTGGAATGTCGTCTTGAATCCTACAGGATTGTACGAGTGTTTGATTGTGCATAGAAAAAACGCAGAATTCTTTCAAAGAGGTTTGAGTGGATGGGATGTTTCCTATGAAATCTAGTGCAAATGAATCATATGGAAAAATTCCTATGGTTTACAATCCTACGAATCAAACAACCAAGATAGGAAAAATTCCTAATGATTAGAATCCTCCAAAATACCTTTGAGAATCCTTTGAATCAAAGAAGCCCTTAATCTATTTTATGATTCATGGAATTGTGCGTTGTAAAGCATAAAATAAAAACAAATAATGGAAATTCAACTAGAAAAAAAGTTTGGGCAGTTATGATACGGAAGATTCTAGAACAAAAGAGAACCACTGTTGTTTTGAGGTTTGTGCATTATGCTTAAGTTCAACCATGGAGTCTGCTAGATTGTACATGTGGCAAAATCCGGTGGGGGGCTAGAAGATGGTGCGAGGGGCCGAGTGGAGGGAGACTATGAAGGAATGCACAAGTGCGAGATCAATATTTAGAGAGAGGGGGCGAACACGTGTGCTGTTGCACGCAGTGGCGGAGCCATTAAAAATAAATGAGCTAGGGGGCCAAGCATTGCTAATCCTTTACGAGGAGGGTCAATTCATGAAATTAAACCTTTTTTAGCAGCAATTGTCTAATGATCAGATTCATATTAGCCTCGATATATAGTGATGTTAGGGGGGGGGGCAGGGCCCTTACTGCCCCCTGTCTTCGCCATTGTGCACGCGTTTGAGAGATGAAGCGGAAGGCATGGATGATGAGAGGGGGACATTGGATATATAATTAATGTGGGTGTATTAGCTATATATGTTAATCCTATATAGAGAGGTATAGATTGATCGATGTGGACGTGGGAAAGAGGGTGAGACCTCACTGGATATATCGATTGATCGGTTTGTGTGGAAAACTATGAAAGACCTAGCTATATACACACATACATAGAGGAACATCGATCGTTGCGCATGCACACGTGAGAGATAAAGAATGCCCGATATGATGGAGAGGGGGATGTGTGTGTGGGTGTGTGCCTTCATGGGAGACCGACCTGAAGAAAAAGATTGCATGCGTGCGATGGATAATGCCGACTGGTAGTGTGTGTGCATGCATGCACGAGAGAAAGTTAGTGGTACAATTATAAAGAGAAGACTACTGTGTGGGTGTAAAAGAATAGGTGAGGTCATAATCAATGTTGAATTCAAATATTTGAATAAGAGATCCTGATGTTTGAAACCCATGCTTGCATGAATATAACGGATATCTGCGCGGTGTGGTTTGGAAATGAGCATGTTGTAATGTATACACATTGAACAAGGTCAGACTGATTTGAATTTGAGATACCGATGGCAGACATCATTTTCCCACGTCACATCTGTGGATGGACACACTATTCTAATTGGAGATGATGGGCGGCTTTCGCATCACATATCTATATTTATACCCCTATATATGTTATATTATATATTTTTTATATTGTGTGCGGGTAACTTTAACTTTGAAAGATGGTCGTTGGATGAGGCAAATCTGATGGTCCAAAGATGGCAAATTTGAGCACTATTGGCCGTTGGATATCATCTAGATTCCACCAGATTTCGCCACATGTATAATCTAGAAGACTCCATGGTTGAACTTAAGCATAATGCACAAACATCAAAACACAAGCACTTCTTATTTGATCTAGAATCTTCTGTATCAAAATTGCCCAAATGTTTTTCTACATGATTTGCCATTATTTGTTTTTACTTTATGTGTTACAACGCACAATTCCATGAATCTTAAAATAGATTAGCTTTCTTATCAAAACTAGATGATTTTGAATGAAATGAACTATAACAATTAAACGAACATCTACATCATGCATATATGACTCAAAGCTTGCATGCTATAATGTGGTATTTATTCATAATTTCGTTGCCAAATCTCATGCGTGCAATGCACGTGTACCTTACTCTAGTATAAATGGTGTTTGTGTGTGTGTGTTGTGCGTGTCGAGGTGCAAATTGTCTTTTTTTGGTACATGTTAAGCTTGTTCTTCCGAAATTTCAAGCCGCGCCTTGTTATGCCGAAAATTGAAGCTAGTGTCTCTGTCTATCGTGCTGCGAAACTCCCGCCTCTTCAACCCGCGCCTTGTTAGGTCGAAATACTTAAGATATATCTTTGTCTCGTTGTGCTCCGACAACTCCCTCCATCTCAACCCGCGCCTTGCTATTCTGAAATTACAACGCGCACGAAAACTGTCACCTCCTGTGAAATCCCGACACGCGAAATGCCCGTGGTACCCCTGAACCGAAAGAACGACCTCAAATCGGTGGGGGGTACTTTCATAACTTACCCCACATTTCGGACAAGCGCGTCTCTAAGCCATGGTTCCCCACTGCCATCCCATCCGCCCACCCATTCGTACACCGAGGCCGCGAAAACCCACGATGAAACCCCACACCCTGCTCCGTCCGCCACCCAACCGGAGCCTCTTCCCCGACGATGTCGTCCACAGCAACACCTAGATGTCCCTCATCCACCGTACCGGATGAGGATCCGTCGTCGATCTCATCGTCTCGCCGGTTCAACCTCCCCATCCTCCACCTTCAAGGAGCTGCCCCGACGTTCCCCTCATCTTTCGCGCCACCTCCATCCCCACACCGCCATCTTCACCTGCACCACCGGAAGAGCATCATCATCATCATTTCCTCGGATGAAGTTGCGGCCTAATCGGCGCCACCAAAGAGGTTGTACACTAATCGCTGCATTTTCTTCTTGATTCGATCTCACGGTGCTGTCGGCGCTCGGCCCCGAGCCGACACGGCGCGACTCCATCCACGGCGGCGTCGCCGGCCACTTCCTCCACGACATCGCTCCCTCGGCGGCGACATCCACATCAGTAGGAGCTGCTGCTGCTTTAGCTCTCGCTCACGCTGCTGCTTTGCTCTTGCTCTCGGTCCCCTGCCTGGTCTGCTCTTGCTATTGATCTTGCTCGCTCTGCTGCTCTCGCTCTTGCTCTTGCTTGCGATGCTGCTCCGATTTGGCTACACTTCAGTCGACTGAATCGACTTCTGGGTCAGTCGACTTTCAAGGGGTAGGCTCGCCGGGGTGAAGGAAGAACCAGCCGCAGCGGGGAGGGGGGCTCGCCGGAGAGGTACCCCACTATCTATCTTAGGGTTCAGGATGGGGGCGGTGGTCGCCGGCGTTGGCGGGGCGGTGGCGTGGGGATCACCGAAGAAAAAGCTCGGCACGGGGGAGCCTAGAGGGATGGCCGGGGCGGCGGCGGACCGGCGGTGGGGAGTGTTTTCGGGGCAGGCAGGGCGGCGCACCCCAGTCGTGGGCGGCAGGGGGCTGCTGTTTGGCCGGTGGTGGCTGGCAGCTTAGGGGGGCGGAGGTTGAAGATGAACCGCAGGCCCTTGATTTCGAATCCAACAGCTGCAAAATCGACTGACTAGAGATGAAAAAGTCAGTCGACCGACGTGTAGCCTCACCTTGCTAGTGCATTTAGTTTCGACAGCAAAATTCAGTTTCGACAACAAAATTCAGTTTCGACAGTGAAGTTCAGTTTCGACAGTTAAGTTCAGTTTCGACAGTTAAGTTCAGAGATGAGCGGCTGATGTATTTTACATCTAGCACTTTGTGGTTATGTATTTTACGTCATGTATTGGAGATGCTATTAGAATTCTACTCAGGTTAACGTTGTTCGTTGTCTATCTTGTCCTGCTTCAGCCTCAGCGTCGTACAACTCACCGGAGCTGTTCCAATGACGAAACCCTCACTAGTAGAAAACATGGCTTTCATCCAGGCCAGTTTAGCCCATTAGTCCCGGTTCAATCCAGAACCGGGACCAATGGAGCTATTTTCCCCGGTTCGTGAGCCCAGGGGGCCGGCCGGGCCACGTGGGCCATTGGTCCCGGTTCGTCCGGAACTTTTGGTCCCGGTTGGTGGGATGAACCGGGACCAATGGTCCTGGCTCCTGGCCCACCACTATTGGTCCCGGTTGGTGGCATGAACCGGGACCAAAGGGTTACCTTTAGTCCCGGTTCATGCCACCAACCGGGACTAAAGGGTTGGCCCTCGTTGCACCCAGCTTTTAGTCCCACCTCGCCAACCGAAGGGCGCCCACACCTGTTTATAAGCCCGTTCCTCTCTGTGTTGTTGATCTCCTCTCAAACCTGTGAGCGGGGCTACTCCGACAAACAATATGAAGTGCGTAAATAACAATATTCACAATTTTATTTTATTACCATCATTTGTGTTGAGTTTCATTCATTCATATATATATATATATATTGACCCCCTTCTTAAAATTAGATGTTTCGGATGCGGGATGAACTCCTAGCACCAGATCACATGCGAGAAATTCAAGAGGAATTGGCGGCATTCTTTCTTGACCACGTGATCGCTGAAGACGGAGAATACTATGTGGACCATGCGTCCGTATTTTAGGAGATTATATATTTGTAAAAGATAATTATTGTATATATGTAGCCGGTAGTGTCGGATAGATATACGAGAACTTGTTTGTTCGACCAATCTCTCGGAGAAGGAGAGGTGGTCGATATCACTTCTCTCTGTATGCATATATGTTCATGACGATCTTCTGTTTGCTTACTAGCTAGCTAGCGTGTCTAGCTAGTCCTCTCTATACGTATGTATGTATGGTACGTAGCGTCGACCAAGCACGGACAAAAGAGAGGACACTTCTCTCTATTAATTAGCTAGCTATAGCACAATATATGAAACACCTAAATTAACCCCCCAAAACCCCCCAACCCCCCCTTTCAAAAAAAAAAACAAAAACCACAGCCACATAAACGCTGACGCGTGGATGCCTATTGGTCCCGGTTGGTGCCACCAACCGGGACCAAAGGCCCTCCTGCCTGGGCTCAGGGGACAGGCCACGTGGAGGCCCTTCTGTCCCGGTTCTGGATTGAACCGGGACTAAAGGGGTCAGGGCATTAGTACCGACGCTTTAGTCCCGGTTCATGAACCGGGACTAAAGGCCCTCACCAACCGGGACAATAGGCCCTTTTTCTACTAGTGCCTCCATCACAGCAGAGCAGTACCTCGGGATCCATCTCCAGACACCTAAGATCTTCTTCCCCTCCTCCGACAGCAAAGTCAGCCGGAGCATCCTCATCGGCCAACCCAATCACGCTGAGATCGACATGGCTTCGCCAAAGAGGTTGTACACTTGTTGCATCTCTTTTTTACTCTACATGTTATATATATTATCCACTGAGCACTCGTAGTAACGGGAAATACAATTATTTTATCCTACTATATGACAAGCAGTGAGGTAACAAGCAACTTAGCTATCCGTGATGGACTCTCTTGAACGCCATCATTATTTATCTCTGCGCGTTTGAGCTGTGCATTTGTCGATGGGCCAGGGAGTTGAGCTAGTATGGCAGTGCCCTAGGTCCAAAGTAATAGAAGTAGCACAAAAACATTTTTTAGTGTAGGATTTTCCTTGCTCAAGCCTGCCTACTAGAATCGCCAGTGCTTGAAAGGAAAAGTGAATGAAAAACATAGGAATTGGAAAGTTTCCTATGGTACTACTTTTCATGAATTTGGTGCAAAGGAATGGAGCAAAGGAAAACTGTAGGATTTGTTCCTTTAGTGTCTCCTTGAAAGAAAAACCGTAGGAATTCTAATTTCCACTTCTCCTCCTTTTTATATTCCTATTCATCAAGCACAAGACTAATAGATAGTAGCATAATAGCATTATAACCGTACATTTTCTTGTGGTTTGACTTAATCTCACCATGCTTTTTTGCATCCTGTGATCTTCCAATTGTTGTGAATCAAACACACAGATTGGCAGAAATCCTGTGTTTTTAAATTCTCTGTTTTGCACGTGCATTCCTATCCTATTCCTGTCTATTTCCTATCCCTGCATTGTTAGAATCCTCAAATTCAAACAAGCCCTTACTCAATTACTTCTATTACAGGTATGTGTCAAAGAAAACCTTATGCGGTTTGTCCTGCTCCTGCGGCACTGTGTTCCACCCCAGCTCAACTGCTCCAACAACGGAAGGGTTCACCACAGCAGGGATCCGCTCTCCAGACTGTCTTTCGCCGCCTCAGATCTTCTTCCCCACCGCCGGCAGCCACGACAACTGCATTACCATCATCAACTGAGCAGATGACCTTGAGGACTACACGGGTCCGCAAGAGAGGCCACACTCTTCTGTGTCTGCTTACGTGATGCGTCGCCTATTATGATGACATGCTACATTATCGTCGTGTTCACCTATTAGACTCCGAGTCAGGTCCAAACTAATGCTGAAACTTGAGTTTTTAAATGGTTGTGGGGTACATATTGGGGCAGCAATCAGTACTATCTGTCTACTATCTGGTTAATCTCCGGTGTCTACTATGAGTTTCATGTTGGGTGCAAACAAACATTAAAGGAGCCATTATCTATATTTTCTATCTAAAGCTATTATCTTCCTGCTATCATTGGTTTTGGGTCTATCCACAGTTTGCTACCATCATTCTGGATTTTGCATGCACTCCTTACATAATCTCACTATGTTTTATTCCTAGGCATGCCAGTTATTGTACACAATGGAATTGCTCATGTAGAGCAAAAGAGACAAGCCTTGCATGCCAATAAAATTTCATGCAGACGTCGTTCCATGGTGGGCGCAAAGGCATCCCCCCCTCCACCCATTTCGGACCGTAATCAAGAGGAAGATAACTGTTCTGAGGGGGATTCAGAAGGAGAAGACCACTCCTATTTACCCCATGAGGTCTTCGCTCTAACTTGGCATGCTGATGTTGGTAATATCATGCATATGGTGCCTTGCATTGCTTACTGTATACATTAAAGATGTCATCTGCTTAGTTTAGACATGCTTTGTGTCAATGCCATATGTTTAGTTTCTTTATCGTATATGTGAATCATGCAATGCCATCTTGTCTAGACAGGCATCATATATGTGAATTTTGCAATGCCACCCTGGTTAGCCAGTCATCTTATATGTGAATTATATCATGCCATCATTTTTTTATTATGTGTTAAATTTGTCAACAATTTAGTACATCCAATTACTCTTCCTGTGCATCAGCCATTCGGCACAGTCATGGAAAAATCTGGAGTGCAAACAAGGTCTTCAGAGCAGAAAATGCTATCTGACGAAACGCATGTCTTGCTGGTTACCGATAGCTCCTCAAAGGAGGATTCAGAGATAGATGACCAGTCATATTCCCCCCCCCCCCCGAGGTGCATGCCCTAACTTGGCAGGGTTATGTTACTCATATCGTGCATATGGTATCTTGCATTGCTATGCCATTTGCTTAGTTTAGACATGCTTTGTGTGAATGCCACCTGTTTAGTGTCTAATTACCATATATGTGAATTATGCAATGCCATCTTGTTGCAAGACATTATATATGTGAATTATGCAATGTTATCTTGTTGCACGGCATTATGTATGTGAATTATGCAATGCCATGCTGTTTAGGCAAGCGTCATATATGTGAATTCTATCATGCCGTCCTTTTTTTGTACTACCTTCGTCCGGGATTTTAAGGCCGTAGAGCAACGAAGTGCTGTCTGTTTTTCTTAAGGCCGATTGCTATTCCCTACGTATGTGTCGATAGAATTAACTGAGGATGCTGCATGGCATGGCCACGCGTGCAGGGGTGGGCGCTGTTGCTGCATGCACGCAGGCTAGTTGATTGGAGGGCGATTAATCTATGTGTGTAATCCTGGCTTGTCAATTTGGCTGGATTTAAAGCTCAAAACTGCCTACGAGGTGCCTTGGTCCTGCAGATTTGGTCTTTGGGCCCAATAAACCAGGACGGAGGTAGTATTTCTCATTGCTTTTATCAACAATGTTTTTATATCCAACTGCTCTTCCTGTGCATCAGCCATTTGAATTGGTGATGGAGAAATCTGGAGTGAAAACAAGGTCTTCAGAGCAGACAATGCTACCTGTTGAAGCAGATATCTTGGTGGTTATAGATAGCTCTTCAGAGGATGATTCAGAGGCAGATGACCAGTCCTATTATCCCCCTGAGGTGTATGCTCAAACTTGGCAGGGCTATATTACTCATATAATGCATATGTTGTATTGCAATGCTTAGTTTTTACATCATATACGCAATATTGAATGCCATCTCCTTAGTTGACACATCATATATGCGATTGCCCTCTGCTCACTTCCTTAGTATATAAATCATATATTTAAATTATGTCATGCCATGATGTTTACATAGACATCATGTATCTGAATTATGGAATGCCAACCCATTTCCTAAAGACATAATGTAGTTATATCATCTCATCCTATTTACATAGTCATCATATTTTAAATTATGTCATTCTATCCGTGAATTATATCATGCCATCATGTTTCCGTCGACGTCATGTTTGTGATTTATGGCATGCCAACCACTTTAATAGACACATCGTATAGTTATATCATGTCATCCTGTTTACATAGTCATCATATTTTGAAGCATGTCATTCTATCCTATTTAGTTAGCCATCATACATGTGAAATTGTGTAATGCTATCCTGTTTAATTAGCCATCATATATGTGAAATTATGTCCTGCTATTCTGTTTGCTTAGACAACATTAATGTGAATTATTTCATGCCCTGTTTTCTTCCCTACTATACATTGCACCTGTCTATCTTACAATGTCTGTACATTCAATTACTTTTCTTGTTTATCAGCCATTTCAATTGGAGGGAGTGATGGCAGTATCTGTGGGAGTAAAAACACGGTCTTCAGAAAAGATCGTGCTACCTGTCGATGCAGATAGAACCACGGTTGTACTTGCCCAAGAACCAACCCCACCACACATAACCCACACTCATGCAGATTGTACCCCTATCACTACAAAAAAAAGACACATCCGTGACATTTTGGGCCGAACAAATTTTTTTCCTGTCATATATATGACACTTCTATGACGATAATTGTGACAAAACCCGGTATCATCATAGATGTGGTGGGCTCCTACTTCTATGACAAAAAATCATGACAGAAAATGGGATTTTCGTCCTGGGCAGGCCGGAGACGCATCTGCATGAAATTCTTTGTGCCGTCCATGACGGAAAAAACCTGGTAGAAGCGAGGGGGAGGAAAATTTTGAGGAGTTGCCGGTTACGGTGGGAGGTCGGGGGCGGAGCGATGCGCGTTTCTCTCATATGTATGCGCGTGTGTGCGAGGCGTTGGCTCTAACTGAAGCCGAGCGAGGCGTTGGGCTCTAACTGAACCCGAGCGATGGCACTGCAGGCTACGCGTTACTGAACCCGAAGGATCGATCGATGGCTGTTAACTGAACCTGATGGAGCGATTCCTTCGCTACTGCTGCTAACTGAAGCCGATCGATGCTGCTTTTGGGATGAACAGTGAGCGTTGCGGGGGGTTTGGATGAACAGTGACCGGTGGTGTTGCCTCTAGATGAACAGGAACCCGTGGTGTGGAGGGCTGGATGAACAGTAGACGGTGGAGGGGTGGCCGTGGAGGGGTGGTTGAACAGGACCCCGTGGTGTGGAGGGCTGGATGAACAGTAGACGGG
>NC_041393.1:196689159-196726575 GCF_002162155.2 Triticum dicoccoides | reverse complement strand
ACCGTAGCACTCCAACACAAGTCTGTTTCGTCCGTTTTGCGGTACGATCGTAGGAGGTCCGTTTCCTCCATTTTGCGGTACGCCACACCCCTCCCGATCAACAGGACCCCCGATTCGACCGTAGGAGGTCCGTTTCCTCCGTCGTGCAGTACGCCAGGCCTCATTTCCATCGCCTGTTCCGTCCAAGCCCTCCCAATGAACACGACCACGCATTCCGTTCCGACCCAGCCGGTTGGCTCCCACGCGTTCTGTTGCCTCCCGGTGAACACGACGCATTCTGTTGGCTCCCCATGAACACGACGACGACGCTGTTTCTCCGTTCCGACCCAGCTATGTACGTATGCGCGATAGGCGTTAGAGACCCTGCCCGTATGTACGTATGTGGCCATATTTTCTTTCTTGCACCCTCGCCGCTGTATGTACGTGTACATTCTACGTGTGCGCCTCTACTACGACACGTGCGCGCCTCTACATCCACTAGTATATATGTACGTACACGTTCGCGACTAGAATGACAATGCTACGTATGCTTCGACCAGGTGGGTCCCGACTGTCAGGCACTTCCTTGCGTGCGAAGATGTAGCTGGTGAGTCCGAGCAGTCAGGGGGGCGAATCGTTTTGGTTTTTTTTCCCAGACTTACTTCCTTGCGTGCGAAGATGTAGCTAGTGGCTCCCAGCAGTCCGGGGGGCGAATCTTTTTTTTTGCCCGGACACACTTCCTTGCGTGCGAAGATGTCGCTGGTGGGTCCCAGCGGTCAGGGGAGTGAATCGTTTTGTTTTTTTGCCCGGACGCACTTCCTTGCGTGCGAAGATGTAGCTGGTGGGTCCAACAGTCAGGGGGGAAACATTTTTTCGTGAAATATGGTGGCCCGTCCGGTGGGTCCCCACTGTCAGGTGGAGGAATAATTATTTTGCGCGTAATAAGGAGGCACTTCCTTGCTGCGGCCGTGGACCCAGCTGTTAGCCTCTCCAGGTACAGTCCACGTCCGGTGGAAGCCGTTCCTTGACCATGTTAACCATGCCGCGCCGAGAGTACCAGGGTGGTGGACGACGGCGAGGCCTAGGAAGGGGACGACGGGGAGCCGGGGAAGACGCGGCAGTGGAAGCCCGCGCCGAGAGGAGTACGAGGGTTCACTGGTTCGGCTGCGGTGTGAGGATGCCGTCACCGCAGGGCCTGGCCAGCGGTGGGAATAGTAGGGGGCGGTGAGGCCTCTGCGGCAGCACATCCGGCCATGGGAGGCAGGAGCATGCGGCACGACCGGCGCTGCTTTCGGCGGCTGGAGCAAGAAGACCGGAGGTTGAAGAAGCACTACGGCCGTTGGATGGACATCGTACGGTCATTGGAGCTAGAATCGTTTATATTAACTAAGTTGACAAAGCCCTCCGTCCCCGTCAACTTAGTAGGCCCACAAGTCAGCCTCCCACCAAGGTGGGTCCCAGCTAGCTGGGGGTATTCATTTTTTTGTGCATAATAAGGAGGCACTTCCGGTGGGTCCGAGCTGATAGCAGGGGGAACATTTTTTTTGCGAAATATGGTGGCCCGTTGGGTAGGTCCCAGCAGTCAGGGGCAAATGTTTTTTTCGCGAAATACTGGTGGCCCTTCCGGTGGCTCCCTTCTGTCAGGTGGAGGAATAATTATTTTCCGCGTAATAAGGAGGCACTTCCTTGCGGCTGCCGTGGACCCAGCTGTCAGCCTCTCCACGTACAATATTCTTCCGATGGAATTCGGTCGTTGACCACATTGACCACGCCGCGCCGAGAGCACCACGGCGGTGGACGACGGCGAGGCCTAGGAAGGGGACGACGCGGAGCCGGGGAAGACGCGGCAGTGGATGCCCACGCGGAGAGGAGTACGAGGGTTCACTGGTTCGGCTGCGCTGCTGTCGCCGCAGAATAACAGGGGGTGTGGGTGAGTGGAGTGGAGGGATGGCCTGGCCAATGGTGGGAGTAGTATGGGGAAGGTGAGGCCTCCGCGGCAGCACAGCCGGCCACGGGAGGCAGGAGCAGGCGGCATGACCAGCGATGCTTTGGGCAGCTGGAGCAAGAAGACCAGAGGTTGCAGAAGCACTACGACCATTGGATGGACATCGTACGATCAGTCGAGCTTGAATCATGCATATTGACTAAGTTGACAACTCCCTTCGTCCCCGTCAACTTAGTAGGCCCACTATACTTGGTCCCAGCTAGCAGGGGGAATATTACTTTTTTGGGCGTAATAAGGAGGCACTTCCTTGCGTGCGAAGATATAGCTGGTGGGTCCGAGCTGTAAGCGGCGGTAACGTTTTTTTCGCGAAATACAGAGGCCCTTTCGGTGGGTCCCAGATGTTAGGTGGAGGAATCATTATTTTGCGCGTAATAAGGAGGCATTTCCTTGCGTGCGGCCGTGGACCCAGCTGTCATCCTCTCCACGTACAGTCCACTTCCGATGGATGTTGTTCATTGACCATGTTGACCAGGCCGTGCCGAGAGCACCAGGGCAGTGGACGGCGGCGAGGCCTAGGAAGGGAACGACACGGAGCCAGGGAATACTCGGCAGTTATTTCCCACGCGGAGGAGTACGAGGGTTTACTGGTTCATCTGCCGTCGCCGGAGAATAATAGCATGTGTGGGACTGAGGGTGAGTAGAGGGATAGCTAGGCCAGCGATGGGAGTACGATGGGGCGGTGAGGCCTGCGCGGCAGCATAGCCGGCCGCGGGGAGGAGGGAGCAGGCAGTCCCGCCGGCGCTTGTTTGAGCGGCTAGAGCAGGAAGAGCAGAGATTGAAGAAGCACGACGGCCGTTGGATGGACATCCAACAGTATACATGCCATCTGTGGAAAGCCTCAAATCTGTGGAAAACAACATACAACCCATTCTGCCATTATTTCAAATAGTTTACAGCCCATTTGCTAATTCTTACGGGTCTTTTTGGAGCCCATATTCTTTTTGTTAGCATTATAGCCCATATTGTGGCCACGGTTAAAAAATTATACGAAAATTTGCATATGTTGGTGCGGTCTGAACAGTTTTTAATCCCGAAATTTCGAGTCACATTCAGACTGATTTAAAAAATAAATGTATATCAATATAAAATCCAATAAATTGTCCACACATAAAATTCAATGCAATTTAAAATCTTGAAATGAAAAAAAGATATTTGAAACTAATTGCCGGTTTGATGTGTTTTAAAAATGTACAACCCATTTCTCATTATTGTTGATAGGCCATTTTCTCGGCCAGCCAAATGAAGCTCTCCTCGTCTAGCCCAACAGGCCTGATAAAGTGACTTACTTGACAAATCACAAAAAAACTGGGCTAGCCATTTTCAAAAAGAAAAAAAAACTACTGGGCTGGTCAGTGGTAAACATAAAAGAAAAGGCTGTCTAGACAGGCCAGAGTGTCCCACACAGCCCACTTGACACACTGCTTCCGTCTCAAAAACATATTAGATAAATGCCACTCCAATTATGGCGATTCATAAAAATGCCACTGCAATTTCCAAACTTTGAAAAATGCCACTTCAATTTTTGCAAACTTTGCAAAATGCCACTGCAATTTGCAAACTTTGAAAAACGCCACTCCAAACTTCAAAAAATGCCACTAGAAATGGCATGAAATGGCATTTTTCAAAGTCTGGAAATTGCAGTGGCATTTCTCGGAGGCATTTATCAAATTAACCCAAAACAAAAAAAACTAGGCGAGCTGCTGGGTCCCTCGTGTCAGCCGTTCGTTGTGCAATTCTCTCGTTTACTAACTACGTTGACAATGACATGGGACCCAGATGTCAGAAATCCACTAGGAGGAGCCATTTTTTTATTGGCTTGAAATAAGGAGGCACTTGCTAGCATACTGCCATGACCTTGATGGGTCCCTGCTGCCATCCTCTCCACGTACAATCATCTCCTGATTGTGTACGCGTCAACTTGCTAGGTCTGATCCACATATAGAGTACTGAACTTCCACGTTGACAAGAATCATAGCTAAGTTAACTATCTACTCCCACTAGACAAGTACTAACTTACTCTTAGCTAACTAGACGATGCCGGCGGTACATGCTAAACGCCGGCACCGGCGTCTTGTGCCTCGCCTTGGACTTGCCAGAAGTGCGATAGGGCGCGTTGCTCGCGCGCGTTGTCCCTTTCCATGCCGGCGTGGTCCACCGAAGCTTCGGCTTCCAAGCGGGAAACCCACTTGACGAGCTGGTAGTAAAAATCAGCGTCGCGAACGCGTGCGTGCCCGACAGCCTCCAGGGCTATTTGCAGGGCGCCGGCCTCCATGTAGTCGGCCCAGTTGCGGGCGCTCTGCTCGCGACTCAGAGCGTCGGTGCGCTGCTGCTCCATGTCCCGTTGGCGGCGCGAATCGGCGTTACGCTGCTCCTCCGCCAGGCGGTCGTGCTCCAACAACTCCTGCTCCTCTGCCATGCGGTCACGCTCCGACAACTCCTCGACTGCGCATTGCCATCTAAAGACAGATAGAATGCCTCCTCCCTCCGTTTGCCTTCCGGTGAATAACCGAACACTAGTTCCGGCGGTGACCGCCTCCGGCATCGCCTACCGCGGACGGGCGGGGGCATGGCGGACATGGCGAGCGACGTCGGGCTGGTGGGGGCTTATGAGGATATGGCGAGTTGGGTCACGGTGGCACTGGAGAATGCCGGGAAACAATACTTATAGGGGGAAGGTAGCGCGACGGTCATGGAAATTGAATGCATAATGGCTTAGCGCGCTAGCTTGCCGTGGAAAACTAGGGAAACTGAAATTATGACTATGCCGTCCCGTCCCGTCTGGGTCGCACGCCGGCATGGCGGTCAAACGAGTGCACTCGAATCATCTCCCTCCTTGTCAATAATGATTTCACGGATTTAAAAATCCCGCAACAATTAAAGTGTATCTTTTTTCGCATCAGTTAGCTACCTTAATTACGGCCGGCTGCATGCAGGCACTCAGAATCGCTCGCAGGAAGTACGCGAAGCAGCATGCAACGAGTCGCAACCGAGGGCACGCATGCAGCCACTTAAATTGCTGGAATTAATTAGGCTTAAACTTCTGCATGCCGTTAATTATTGCCATGTCTTGGTCTTGCTGCTTTGCTCACGGGACTAATAAACCCGGACGGAGGGAGTACCTTGGTTGGTGAGAGGTTTGAATTAAGCCCTGCAAACCGGAAAGGAGGTACTAGTACGTGCGTGATCCGCTATTTATTCGTGTAGGATCGAGTAGGTCATTTCTTGAATTGAGCCCTGCAAACCGGAAAGGAGGTAGTACGTGCGTGATACGCTATATATCGGTGTAGGATCGATAGTGTAGCTTGTCAGTTTCTTTAGAGGTAGGCATTTTTAGCCGTGTAGGATCGATAGTGTAGCTTGTCAGCTTCTTCAGAGGTAGGCATTTTTATTCAAAAAACTGCCACTTCGCATCTTGCGTCGCAAATAAAACTGCCAGGTGCGCATTTGTAGGCAAGCTAGTGATCGACCAGTAACTTGTAAACACTGAGCGAACAGAAATAAGTAACTGTTAATGCATCTCAATGATTCACAGATCATATACAAATATGTAGCTCCAAAAGCAAAGATCAGCCACTTCGGATCTTGCGTCGCAACTAAAACTAACTAGTACGATTCCCATACATAATATCAACATGTTAATGCATCTCAATGATTCACAGATCATATACCAATATGTAGCTCCAAAAGAAAAGATCTAGAAAAAACATCTGTTCTTCCTACTAACATGGATGCTTCTCTTGGCCAACATTCAATATAGACTGAAAGACAAATTTGTTTGTGAAGTCTACAATTCCTCTTGCAAACGCAAGTGGTTTCACCAACAGCTGGAACCATGAGAATGAACCACACATGATGGAGGAACATCCACTGCAATATGATTTGGTCTTCTCTCGATCACATCGCGAGACTATTTCCGGAATACAAACTTTAACTTAGGGAAAATGATGCCCATTGTTTAATCAGACCAAAGCAATGAAGCACCAACTGTTGGCCAGTAAATAGTACAGTACTACTTTTCTGCAGTTCATGAAGTGACTATCCAATCTTTGTGTCTATTTTCAAATGGCACTGCACGCAGTGACTATACTATTCTCTTGTGCAGTTCAACCAAAATTGCAGACACTTTGTTTGTTTGCCAAATACCAACGGGCAGACATCGATATTTGCACAAATATCAAGCAGCTACTAAACATATACCACACCATGTTCGCAGTGATGGAAGAGGTGAAATCAATAAAACCGAAATTGAGCATCCAATCATTGAATCCTGTCCTGCACCCCTGCCAATAAATTCACATGCAAACCACTAGTATTACTACCAAATGACAGTACAAAAAGAGTAGCAAGATAGTAGCAAACCATGTACCTTCGTAATGAACAGCTCATGGTGCCACCAATTGGATATAAAGGTTTGGAAAAAACATGCTCCTAATGTTGAACCAGTTGTACTTTTTGTGCAGCTCCACTAAAATCGAGCATCCCTGTTTGCATAGATATTGAAAGTGTGATTACTATAAAAGTGGCACTAGTTGAAGCATAGACTCACAAATATAAGCATTCCAATTTCTTAATGGGAAAAGGTAGGAAGACTGTTTCTAACCACCTGTTTGAAGGAATAAATAAAGCAACAGTGGCTGATGTCAGGAAGGCATACATAGTTTTTTTCTAAAAAACTGAGCCATTCCTGACCTTTCCTCTTCTTTTAAGCAAATTTTGTGCAGTTCTACTAAAATAAAATGCCATCACCGCCTTGACAATTTAGTTACACTGTACAAAAGGAAATGACTTAACATTACATCATGATGTCGGGTATGTAGTAGACAAGCATTAGAGACAAACATACAGACCTCCTCCGATAACATAATGAACATTAATTTTAACAAAGGTGTGACTAGCTTTACCGGGATAATTTGAGTGAACTCTGCACCCTCTGTTCCTTAATATAAGATGTTTTCGCGGTTCAATTTAAAGTACCCAAACGTCTAGTATTTAGAAAAACAGGTAGTAGTTTTCTTGAGCACATATCTGGGAAAGCTTGCCACACTTTATTTATGTCCATACGCTAATGCAACACCATTCAAATACTACAAATATACACTAATCTAGTGGCTAGTGCAACAGTAGAGTAGTTACTTTATTACAGGGTACAGTACAATGGTTTTACTGAACATATTTCAATAAACTCTAGCACTGGAAGGTTTTTATAAGAATTAACAATACAAAATGTAAAGGTAACAAGTTTCAGCATTGGTATACTAGCTGTGCATGAGCATTAAACCAAATACAAAAGTCTGAAGGTAACTAGCATTATTAACTAATGACAGTACAAAAAAATTGCAAACCATGTACCTCCAAGGTAAATATCATTTCGAACTCGGGGGGACCTTAAAAATTGCTATCCCAATCTTGATAATCGATCAAACATAGAAACTTGATCTTTCCTCTTGATAATCAAGAGAACAACCGGAGGAGGAGGTGCCCACTCTTGACCTTTCCTCTTGTCTTCATAATTGTCTATGCAGTTTAACCAAAATAAAATGACATCAGCGCCTTGGCATTTTGGTGACACTGTACAAAAAAAATTAACTTATCTCATGAAAGTGAGGTATGTAATCTATAAGCATTAACAGTGCAAAAATCTGAAGGTAGTAACAAGTTTCATCGTTGGTATACTGGCTGTGCAACAGCATTAGAGTGCCTTAGCTGAAAAATCTTTAATACATCCACAATCAACAGCTAACCCTGAAATGATCCAGTGACATTAAATGGCACTGCTTAAATTTATCTGTGGCATTAGACTGAGAGCGGCATTAGTTAAATGTGGCATCACTTTAGCAGTAGCATTGCTTGACTTGACTGCTGGCATGGGAGGCCCATTTGGACAGTGGGCGCACCAGTATGATGTACCTCCACGGACGCAGAGTGGTGAGGGAGGTATGGTTGCCCAGAGCAACAAATATCCAGGCAGCATATGTGGATTATGTCCCATTTTTGTTCTCTTTAGCCACCTTTTTCCTATGTGAGGACAACAAACCGATCGACCTGGTCATTCTCTAGTGCGTTGTCATGCCTTTCTACCCTTCTTCAACCAAGAGACACGAGACTCGTTCCTTAGCTACTGATTTTCCCCTTTTCAACTTACATGCGGGTTCGATGCCTACTCTCTTGGACATTACAGTCTTCCTTCCTTTCCTTATTCAACCAAGACATGCATTAGTCTGCATGAAGTAGGGTTTCCTTTAATATTGCAAATTTTGGTTTTCGTCTGCGTGGCTAGCAGAGCAGAGGATAGCAAATTGGGAAGATGGTGGAGTGGAAAAAGATCCACATGCAACGACGTGCCAGATGGGGCAATAGAACAAGGGTATGGTTCGAAAAGAGGTAGCATACCTGAGGGTCGGCGGGAAGTGGCTTCGCTCGTGGTCGTCGTCCTTCGCACACACTACGACAGCGATCCTGCGCGGGCGCTAGGTCTAAGAGGACGTCCTTGTCGTCAGTGCGTGACCTCGCTCGCCGATGACGAGTGCGTCAACGTTGCACGTCCTTTTCTTCCCCGACGGATCTGTGACCACCGGTGAGGAGGGAGAGAGGGGCCGTCTTTTTTAGATCTGGAGAGAGGGTGGTAGTGTGAGAACCAAGTGGGCAGCCCTTGGCAAGAAAGCGCTGAAGCTCCAGCCTATATATCTTCTTTATACTACTAGTACTGGAGGTGGAGTAGTGGTAGAGTAGTTTATATTTTCTCTGCGTACAGTACCAGTTAGTCGTGCTTCAAAACTGAACGGCACGCCATTAAAAAAATAAAGGCCGATAACTAATGCGGCACCTCGGGCCAACGCAGCTAGATCGCATTTTGCACGATAAATTACACACCATGTCTCGTTGACATGTGGTCCCGTTCCACATATCAGTGAGACGACGGCGAGTAGTAGGAGTATTTCCGAACCGACGTGTAGGCTAGGGTGCCCCTTCGTGAACCGTGGCAAACTGGCAACCGTCCACCGACTCTTCGCCTTTCCCTCTCGATTTGGAACTGCTGTCGCACGCTCTTCCTCTCCCTCATCGATTTTCCTTCAGCCCTTCACGCTTTCTTCTGCCATTGTTCGATCGTCTTCTCCATGGAGGGAACAGGACGGAAACGAACCAGTTATTCTTGCCCCGATCTGAAAGATGACGTGGTGGAGGAACTCATTGACCGGTGCGACGTCATCACCTCGGCTAGCATGGCAGGTTCATTCAAGCCCATTCTCGACTCAAGTAATAGCATCATTACAAGGAACCCAAGAGTCAAGGAGCGGTTTGATCTCCCCTATCTTCTTCGCCGTGACCCTGATGACTGGCGCCATCACGACGAAGGCCTCGCCCTGTGCAAGTTGATGCCGCTTGATAATGATACGTATGATGTTAACATGCCATCGCTTGAGGGCAAGGCTTGGGTTGGTGCAAATGGAGATTGGGTTGTTTACATTGGGTCCAACTGCGAGTGGGAACTTGTGAACGTGTACACTCGTGGCCGGGTTCCACTTCCAAAAATCTCAGCAGACTGCCCAGAGGTTGAGCACATCGGTACGTTCAAATACAATCATGGTGACTGTCTTCTACAGAAGATAGCAATTTCTTGAGTCCCCAACCGCTCTTGGAATTACAACAACTATGAAGTTGTTGCTATCTTCGACAAGCTTGTTGCCGTCGTCAGTGGTTTGACTGGATGGATATTGCTCAAAAATCAGTTTCTGTACACGGATGAGTACTGTGATGCAATTGAATAAGAGGGCCTTATGTTTGCTGCCACCACTCGTGGCACTATTTTTGCATGGCATCCTTGTTGTTTCGGTACGTTTGTCTTCCACCGTAATTATAATTGTTTCATCCACATGCATGCGGGTTAGCAAGGCTTGTCATAGTGGGGAGTAACTTAGACTAGTAACATGCATATATTACCAGTTTATGTTACTATCTCTATAGTGCATAGTATCTTAGATTAGTATCATAGGTGGTCTCATTTATTGCCATGCATGACACATAGTAGCATCACATTTATTATGTTACGGTATCTACCTATGTTACTATAACCATCTCTCCCTTCCTTAATTGCCTGCCACATAAGCATGTTTGCGAGTCCCAAGTGCATGATACTACTTATGTTACCCCCACTATGGCCAACCTTACTAATTAACCTTCTTCTTGTGTTTCCAAGGTCCTGTGAACATTCCACCACCTATACTTGAAGATTTTTATAACCAAGGGGGAGATGATGATAGTGATGATCACGAGCATGAGGACGAGCAGCGCCCATATACTATTTGGCGCCTGGCAACTAATTCCGATGGATCACCTCTTCTTGTGTGTATACAATCCACTGATGATGTTACTGCTAAGGAAGCAGGTGTAGTCTCCCATGGTCGCACTCTCTGGACCTATTCCAACACCCGTTGCATGGTATTCAGGATGGATACTAGTGTGCTAGCACCAACTCCTTCTCCCTGGTACAGAATTGATAGTCTTGGAGAAAATTCGCTCTTCCTTGGACAAAACTATCCAATGATGGTGAAAGGCGATCCAACTGCTGTTGACACAACGTTACTACCATTTATGAGAAGCAATTATGTCTATACCTTGGATATTTGGGTGGTTCCCTACCCTGGTACTGATATAGTAGGCCGCTTCAGCCTGGATGATCAGTCCTGCGTTGGTCTCCAGATCGACAATGGATGGCCCGTCCCAGAGAATCACTTGTGATTCAAAGCAAGCGTTTCCAACACCGAGGAATGGTTGAGTTGAAGTTCATTTCATTGCTTGTTATTTGTTGTGTGGTGAAAACTTTAGTATTTATAATGTATCCTCGTTGTCGATGTGGGTTGATGACCTGTGGTATGTAATAAAATGATATGCCTGTGATAAACTTACTAAATTTATGAATGGCTTTCGAGTTGCTTCTGCGAGTGGGTGGTGCGACGAGGCAAAAAAATATTTTCCGAATACATAATTGTACGTGCATTGCAATAGGTTATCGGATGAGGCCAATCATCAACAATAGTAGTACACTATTTGTACTAGCTTCACATGCTTCGTGCGTCGTGCGGGTGTTTTTACTGTAGCCATACGTAACCAGCACCTCGAATCCATACTGTAGCCTTATTGTACTATATACTACAATAAGTAGTAGGAGTAGTAGGGTGGCATGGGCCAGAACAAGCATTCATGTCCAGGAGTACGGCACACGCCACCAGCACGACTTCCATCTGACACCAAATTTCTTGGAGTCCGTGCTAGAGAAATCTCTTCAGCCTCATCGTTTCTCTAAGTCAGCCATCGCGCGGCGGAGGAGGTGGGGGTTTGCCGATAGTCGGTTTTGTCAACTACGGTCCCACTTGTAAGGCCAACTCCAACGCTCTATCAATATATGGATGTACTCTTCTATCCAATACAAAAACTTGCATCCATTCTACTCCCTCCATTGCACAATACATGGCTTCTACACATGTATCTAGACATGTTTGTCAAAATATATATGTATCTAGACATGTTTTAGTACATAGGCACATCCATTTTGGACAAATGGAAGTCAACTATTTTGGAACGGAGGGAGTACACAATAAATTTTTTAAGTTAGCACAACTAGTCTAATCCGAGAGCACAACCGAAGATTTGGTCGGTTCTTCCTCCTTTTGCCGACACATGGGACATCTAGCATCCAGGTCGTGTCATGAAAGAAAATAGAGTGGTAGTTGATAAGTTGAAGCCACGAGATGTGCATCTTGGGTTAAACTGTAAATAGAATCTTACTACTCTTGAGTAACTCCAAAAGCGGCCACCAAAGATCTTTCTTGGATTTGTTTTTCATCACCAGCACGTCGAGGTGAAAGATGTCCAGGTTCAGTGGGTCCGCTTGCATTTTCACTGACATGTGGGACCGCATGTGAGCAAACAAACGATGGGCTCCGTGCGTCCGCTGGCTGGCTGAGAAGAAAGATAGAGGAGTGCTGAGCATCGACTGCAGGAAATTTGTTCTATGTACTGTACCTCGATATAGGCTCGATATAGTGGGGTGGCATGGGCCATAACTAGCATTCACATCTAGCACTACTACACACGCCACCCATACGAGTCCCATCTGACACCAATTTTCTTGGAGTCCGTGCTACAGCCATCTCTTCTCCCTCCTGTTTTCGCAGCCATCGTGCGGTGGGCGGGGTGGGGGTTTGCCGATAGTCAGTTTGCTCAACTACGGCCCCACTTATAAGTGAAAATGCAACACCGCACGCATTCCCGCTTGAGCGGCGTGCCGGACCAACTGTGTGGGGGTGCGACGCGAACACGGCAGGATTTTCCTTTTGAACTCGTAACTTGTAAAATTTGGTTCTGCTCCATGGCGCGATCGATAGATAGAAAATAATGATTTTGCCTAGAGTAATGAGAAGTTTGGTTCTGGCGCCATTCATGCATGGAGTACGCATGAAAATTATGAAGTTGATGCGAAAGGTAAGATAATTACTGTAGTATCATATACTACTACATGGGTTTGACGGAAAGATAAAAATACATACGAATCCATCAACGACATCCTCACGCCCTAGTGCGCCGGGTCACCAACCGATGTGTGAGGAGCAGTGGCGTTGGCGGCGAGCTCAATGTGCTTCTGAACAGTGCGTCCAAGGTTGCCGTGCGGTCCAAGAAGGCAGCGTCCTATCGTCCTCCTCTTGCATGCGCGTAGACGTGGGTGATTATGTCCATGCTGTCTTGCTGCGCCAGGCACTGCGCGGCGAGCGCGACCTCAAGGTGGATATTCTCCGGCGTGACAGAGGGCATTCGCAGGGCCACCAGTGCATCGAAGAGGTTGTCACCATAGTGGCCATTGAGGGTGGCGGGCATCACAGAGCCTGGGCGCGTCGGCTGAAGGCTTACGTCAAAGTCGTCCACGAGCTTCTTGACGACGGTGAACTTGTCGAGGAAACCGACGAGGACCTCGTCGAACAAGGAGACGAAGCTTTTGTCCAAGCGGCCCCTCGCCCTGCCGGCCTCAAGCAATACTACCTGGAGACGTTCCTCGTTGCTGGGCCGCAGGCCGGCGTTGTGGACCATTTGGCACAGCCGGCTGATGCTCGCGCTCATCGCCTCCATGGGTCTAGCTTAGCTTCTACTAGTCAACTGATGTTGCGATTCGAGTGATCACTCTTGCCCTTGGTTAGCATGCGTAGGTGCGTAGGATTTTGTACTACTTCTCGGCCCTCTACTGCACCTGCCTTTGGCTGTATGATAGGTGGGCCAGCCACCCCCTGGGCCCACGTGTCATTCACCCAAAGGCAGTTGCCGTAAGTCAATGAAGCTGCGCCCCCCTCCGTGCCGGTGCAGTATAGTCATCTCAACTGACCTCTAGTTGGGGCCAAACTAGAGAAGTTTGATGTTTACTGGTTTATTAGTCCCCTTTGCATTTTGCACCATGTTTTGACCTTTGATTTAACTAATAAAATGTTAATGCATGTAAACAAAAATGTTGTGTAAGTCACATTACGAAAATCAAATAATCCCAAAACACTTAGGCATGGTGCATTAACTCCCTCCTTGTTTCTTATTTCGTGACATATCAACCAATGAGAGATGTGGGCCGTGCATGCTTTCAATGACTTGAGACTACCAAACATGACATGCAATGTTTAGTTCATTGCATGTAATCCTATTAAGACTCTAGTTAGCAAGAAAACATTAAGTTCTCTCACCGATAGGAATAAAACACCATGTATTTATTTACAGAGGGAGTAGTACATTTTTTGTGACATGCATTACTAGATATTGCTAGTCAAATACTAAAATCCAGATGGACGTGGTAGTACTCCTAAATCCATACGGTGGTGCTACTAGTACTAGTAGTAGTACTACCAACTCCTAGGAGTACTAGCACTGTACTACGCGTTGGTCAAATTATTACGTGCTGCTCCTCACAGTGAAGTGACAAGACCCTGCGCCGGAGATGACACCTAAGTATAGGCGCCGTGTTCGGCATACCATAGTCAGCCTCACCATCTGCAATCACTATCATCATGGCTATAGAGCTAGCCTGCTTACAACTAGCCCTGTTCGACATAATTTCCCGTGCGCAATTGCCCGTGCATTGCACGGAACACCAAGATTGGGGGTGGACTGCTCCGGCAGCAGCCATAGCGCCAGATTTTTCCACGGGCTTCTAGATGTGGTGGGGAGGAGATAAGGCTGATTGTGAGAGACATGGAGTTGTTTGTAAACAGGGAACACGTGCGGGCATCTTTTTGCAAAAATGGAGAAGCTTGGTTTGTATGCGTCAGATCTAGATCCGACAGCTACTAGTGAAAGATGTGAGGCACAACATCATCACCAACTCAGGACCTGTTTGATTCGCAGGATTTTGAAAACGCAGGAATAGGACACGGCAATATTACAAGTTTCAAACTGATATTACAAATGTTAGGAGTAATGCTGCACCTAGGAAGAGGGAATTACTAGGAAGTTCACGTAAGAACTTTCATTACTTTAGGTGGATGCAGCGTTATCGTACAAACTAAAATCCACCGCCCTGACAAGTCACTAATGGGAAAATAAGTTTTCGAGTCTCTGGCCACTTGATGTTTCAAAAACAAATTCAGCTTCTGCGGATACATTGTCATTTAGGCTTAGATGCTTGCAGTGATCATCATGCCATTCATTGTTGCGCCAGAGAACGCCAAACCTCATTACCTTGAGCACACTTGCCTCCAGAACAAAAAACCTGGCCAATTTAATATCAGATGTGCTGCCTCGGTAGCCGATCAAATCAATTTCTGTAAGATGGAGATCAGGGCATTCGATGAGATTGTTATAGTGCAGCACATTTTTCACTTTCGGGTCTTTTTTTATCTTCAAAAGAAGAGAACATATTAGAGCAGCTAGCTGCATAAGATTGCCGTGTCATCAAGAGGTATCACTGTCATTCGCTCATACGATAGGGTTGGCTGGCTAGTGATATTTTTTCACTCTCTCTCTCTCTCTCCCTCTCTCTCTGTTTCTATTTCCTCTCATTTAACTAGGAGCACGTGAAGAGCTTTGGCATTTGTTGCCTTCAACTATGTGGTCGATGCCATATTTCGGAAAAGTATGCCACATAATACGCATCGATGTCAAATCAAAAGATTTTGGCACCGCTCTCGCGATGTGAGAGAGTTGGCACTGCTGTGCACACAGACCCACATGTATAAACAAATCAATCAAACCAACTACACCAGCCTCTCACTCTCCCAAACAAGTGTTTTTTATTTCCTCAGTCCTCTCTCTCTCCCACGCAGTGTTTTTTCATTGCGTGAGTTAATTTGGCACCGGAGCAAAGAAGGTGCTCCAGATTGGGGCACCAGGTGAGCAATGGAGGGGCATCGATGCCAAATGCATCACAAGTGAATTTGGCACATGTTTTGGCCTAGATAGCCCACTTTTGTACTCCCTCTGTCCCAAAATTCTTGTCTTAAATTTGTCTAAATACGGATTTATCTAGTTACATTTTAGTGTTAGATACATCTGTATCTAAACAAATGTAAGACAAGAATTTTGGGACGGAGGGAATACTACCTCGTATTTAGTATAAAATTTTGACCATAGATTTACCTAAGAAAATGCCAATGCATGTCACTAAAAATTACACTTTGAAATTATGTTCAAATACGAATCCAATGATATAGTTCTTAGTGACATGCATTAACATTTTGTTAGTTAAATCTATGGTCAAATTTTGATACTACAAAATTGGAAGAGTAAACCAGGACGGAGGTAGTAGTAGTACTTGCCCTTAGGGTAACCGTAGAGTTACTGGAGTAGTCTAAGTTACTTTCCACTATGACTAGCCTAGGCTACTATAGTAGTACAACATAAAAATGATGCAGGTGATCACATGAGAAAAAATACTAAAAACATTTCTTTCGGTGCAGTGCGTAGATGTAGTTTTGAACACTACACTTGTCATCGTAATTTGGGAAAATTATGAAAAAATTGAGCTACGTTGTGATTACCGTTTAATAATAGGAAAGAAGTTTCACCTTGATGAGTAGCTTCTCCGTGCATGGAAAGCATGTAAGGAATCCAACAACTTGATCTAGATTGGGGCTGATCGATTTTAGTGCTAAGATCTTCACTGTGCGCATGGACTGGGTCAAGCTTGTGGGAATCATTTTCTGGAAGACGGTCGTAAATACATCAAGAAGAAATTAAAAAATGTGAATTTCAAGAGGATGGAGAAGAAGATGAGTGATGTACCTGAACGATTACGGAACCAATAAAGAGTTCGGAGAATTTGGCAGACGAGTACACCAACACTGTCAATTTCGGCGCGTCAATGACCCTGATTTTTGTTGGACCTTCTAGATCCGATACAAGCAATCTCTCAAGGAAAGGCGGATTCTCAATGACCATAATGTGGAACAGCTGGAGTGATCTCTTCCCAATTGATGTCTTGTTGCGAGGCCAACAAGACACATAAATCCATCGGAGACTCGTCAAGGCGATGTGGAGGCTAATGAACCCGTGGATCTGCTCAAGACGAAGTTACTCGAGCGCACTACAGCTGCGGAGCAGGTGCTCCATAGCCTTCTTCGAGATGACAACGTCGAAGAGGTCGAGCTGCTTGAGTTGAGGGAGAAGAAGGGCGGGCGCAACATCAATCTAGGGAAGATAGCAGGAGCTGAAGCTGGCGTGGCACAGCGTTGGCGTGAGGTGGAGCGCGGACGGCGGCAGAGAGCGACATCGTCCAGCTTCAAATCTGAGCTCCTCGAGCTGATATAGGGTGGGGGATAAGAACCACTCGTCGAGCTTGGGCTGGACCTTGCAGTTGGTACTGAACATGCGGATGTCAAGGCGTCTGGCTGGCCCAGGGTGCAATGAAAGGTTCTTGGAGACTACGGCCATGCATTTGCAATCCCCGTCGCAGAGGCAGCTGTCGACGGTGAGGTTCAGGGGGACGCAGAGCCAGAGGGGGCGCCACTGTCGGGAGAGCAGGGCTGTCCGCACGGCAGATTTGGTGGGGAGGAGGCCAATGATGACGAGCAGCATGTCGTCGAGGAGGCTGCTGATGAAGTCCAGGCTCGCCGGATGTGGTTTTGGCTCGAGCGGCCTCCGCTTGTTGGCTGCCTCACCGTCCATCTCAACCGGCGGCGACGCCGGTGTACACGTGTGCTGGTGTGTGTTGTGTGCTGGGTGTGCGTGAGTGCGTCCTTCTATGCATGCCGCCGTGCAGTGGTGAATTGTGCGCGAGTGCGTCCTTCGCACGCAAGAAGTTTGTCCTCAATGCGCCCTCAATTTACTAGCATGCGGGGTGCTACCCCGAGTGGTTTCAACTTTGTTTCCTTCACCGCGTGTCAGATGGGCCTCTAGTTTACTTATATTCACTCACTACCACATGGGCCAGCACACCAAGATACAGAACACGAGCTGACAACGCAGCATGTGGATTGGTTTGACCGGTCAACTAAACAATATACAGAGCTATACACTGACACAGTAAGCGTATAATCCGTCAATATAGAGAGTTCGAGTGAGAGGGGAGGCCCGTGAGAGATAGCAGAGAGAGAGAGAAAGAGCTACTCCCTCTGTTCGATAATGTAGTTACAACATTTTTTTAAAGTCAAACTTTTGAAACTTTGACCAAGTTTATAAAGCAATTACTTATATCGGCAATACCAAAGATAAATGATAGTATGAAGTAAGTACATGTTGTGATGAATCTAATGATGGTTCCAGATGTAAATGTTTTTCTCCACATATACCTAGTCAAACTTTTCTGAGGTTTGACTTTTCAAAACATCCATATGCTTATGGACGTGACAGAGTCCCTGACGAGAGAGATAGATAGATAGATAGAGAGAGAGAGAGAGAGAGAGAGAGAGAGAGAGAGAGAGAGTGAAAAAGTGTGTGTGTGTGAAAGAGACATGGACAACACACGATAAAAGTGGAGAAAAAGCGTGCGTGTCTTATGCAAACATATCACACATGCATCTTCGACAACAAAGGCTAGGTGAGGAGATAGTGTGTGGTTGTTTGGAACCGAGAGAGGAAGACCCCTAGCACGTGGCCAAGAGGGGTCTGACAAACAAGGGAGAGAGGTCGAGAGAGACGTACGGAGAAAATGCAGACACGGGGAGGAGAGAGTGTATGTTTGTCATAGAGAGATCCCCTGGAGATCGTGATGGGACTACATGGGTGGGAGATCGAGTGACAAGGTGTGTGCACGATAGAAGATGCCCCGAGAGATATCGAGATAGACGTATGGATGGAAGGAGACAATATGTGTGTTCCTGATGGCTATTAAGAGATAATCATACTTAGGAGGGGGGGGGGGAGTGCTTGCACCTATGGCCCTGTTTGGATACTCTAACTCAGTTAGAGGTTAGAGTTGATTCTAACCCTGAACTAACTCTAAGTAAAGAGGTGTTTGGATGGCAGTGTTAGATGGAGCGTGGATACGGCGAGGCACCTTCACGGGCGATGCGAGAGGGAGGGAGGGAGGGAGAGGACGAGAAGCTTCGAGGAAGTGGGGAGGGATCTGCTGCGGGGAGAGCGAGAGAAAAAAGTGTTTATTAGTGGTCCCGAGAAGAACTAACCCAAATAAGCACCTCTTGGATGGGTTAGTTTTTTGGATGGGTTAGATGCACCTAACCTAAATTATCCCTCCTGTTTGGATCTTTTTGGGTTAGTTGACTCCAAACTAACCCAAACTAACTCTAACCCATGGATCCAAACAGCCCATGATGGAGTGAGGGATTATGGTACTTAGGGGGGTGCGTGTCACATGGAGAGAGAACAAGGGCCGAGAGTGTTGGATGGGTCTATATGTATAGCGCGAGCGAGACATGTGTATGTGTGAACGAGGGAGATATAAGGCCCGTTTGGCTTGTGTCGTCAGCATCTTTTGCGTGGCCTGGGGTTGTGGCTGGATTTCATGCACGCTTGTTTGGCTGCTACCCTGTGAAAAAGAAAGCCCGCGTGGGATGGGTTCCCTTGCACTTTAATTAGCTTGGCTGAACTCCACACACTGCAAGTAGCCTGGCCCAAGCGACCGATTTCGAACGCCTGGCCGTGCCTGGTCGTGCGGCCACGAGGCTAACCGAAAGATGGATGGATATTGGCGTTAAATAATTGATGCATGGATTGATTGATGGGACATTGAAGCTTTGCCTGGCCCAGGCATGAACCAAATGCTTCAGCACCACACAAGCCTGGCCAGGCAGAAATATTTTACATCTCACGTCCACACCAGGCAGTACCGACCATCAAGGCATGAGGGCCAGGTCACGAACCAAACTGACCAATAAAGTTTGAGAGAGATTGAGGAGCCCCGATAAGGCTGAGTGGTGCGTCACATAGCTGAGAGGGGGAAAGAGATATTCCATCGGCTCGATAATGCAATGCATGTAATTTGTTTAGAAGTTAAACTTTGGAAACTTTGATCAGGTTTACGCAAATGTTATTTATATCTACAATACCAAAGATACATCATACAAAACTACATCTCATTGTGAATCTAATGGTATATGTTTGCCGTACTAGATGTAATTCTTTTTCTCCACGTACATGGTCAAACTTTGTGATGTTTGACTTTTCAATAAATCTGTGTGCTATGGACGGAGGTGAGTGCCTCAGTCAAGACAGATCAAGTGCGTGTGAAGGAGAATGAGTAAGTGTGCAAAAAGAGTATGTGTGTGAAAGAGAAAGTGACAACAAACGATAAATTAGAGAGAGAGTGTGTTTTTTCGTTTCTTATGCGAACATATCACGCATGCATCTCCGAGATGGAGAAGCGAGGCGAGGAGATACACGAAGATAGCTACTGTGTGATTGTTTGCAACGGAGAGAGACACCCCTGTAGCACATGTCCAATAGAGGTCTGGCCAACAAGGAAAAAAGGTCGAGAGGGACACATGGATGGCATGGACGCAAGGGGAGGGAGAGAGGGTGTGTTTGTGATAGAGAGATCCCCTCGAGATCATGAGGGGACTATATAGGTCGGAGATCGAGGGAGTGCGTGCACGACAGAAAGATGCCCCGAGAGAAATCGAGATAGACAATGCACATGTTTGTGATGGAGACTAAGATTAGCTAGTCATAGACATATAGGGGGGACTGTGTGTGCCTACAATTGAGTGAGAGACCATCATACTTGGCTAGCTTGGCATGAGATTGTGTGTGTGTGTGTGCGTGTGAGATGGAGAGAGAACGATGGAGACAGATAGAGTTTTAGACGGGCCTATCGAGTGCGAGTGAGATATGCATGTGTATGTGTGACCCAGGTGGATGGAGAGTTTGAGAGGGGGGGGGGAAGAGCTCCGAGACGACATAGTGGTGCGTGAGAGAGTTACAGGCAAAGAGCCAAGGAATTTGTGTGCGTACGATGAGTGCACCCAAGATATCTAGCTTGGACTAGCTAGAGTATCATACATAGTGTGCGAGAGAGACCTATAGATGGTGTATATATGAATGCGGACTAGAAAGACCCCCCTCCCACACAGAGAGAGAGAGAGAGAGAGAGAGAGAGAAAGAGAGAGAGGGAGAGGGACCAACAAGGTTTTTGTGTCGGATGCGTGCGACAGAATTGAAGATAGTCGGCGAGAGAGTGTGAGAGAGAGAGAGAGAACAGGAATCCGGGAGAGGGGGAGGTCGCGTTTTATGCATCAAAGACTGATATAAACTTCCATTCAAATATTTAAATTGGAGACCATGTCGTCTGCAATCCACACATGAACGGATATATGCGTATATCAAATAAGTTCATTAATTTGTCTTTCAACATGTTCATGGAGTACTATAATACTGTACAACTTGCTACTCGATTGAGGTGTTCAAATTTGGATTTAGTTCACTATTTTGACCTACTGAACGAGCTAGTTCATTGAATCGAGATATTTCATTTTGGGTTTGATTCGCGTTTTTGAGTGCGCAACTATTTGTCATATAGTAAATCGCTAGCAACGAGCATGTAAAAACACATTACTCCCGAGCATCATCTCTCCATCTAAAAAAGAAGTGGAAAGCTAATATTTCAAAATTTGATTCGAATCGACTTGGTAAGGTAGACGTGGATGCTCGTTCTCCCAAAATTTGAACGAACCATTGAACATCCTCTCTGCTCGGTGGAATTTGCCCAAGCAAATATATGGGAGACGCGAAATTACCGTCCTATGTGGGACACGCATCAATTGGCCCGTTGTACATCGAGGGTAGGTTCGTAACTTCATCCAAGCGCGCCTTCTCCTCGGCCAAAATGACATGTGCAGAATAATTCATAAACCATGGTCAGCAAAACACGCTCTCCTCGCCCGAAATAGCTCACACCCACTATTTCAAAACATGCTCTCCTCGCCCTAATTTGCTCGCGCCCACTATAGTTCAAAACACGCCCTCCTCGCCCGAAATCACTCCCGCCCACTATTTGGGGAGAAGCAAAGTTACTCTACTATCCTCAACCCTCAGTACACATACCCAAGCCGAGAAGCCTATAGGCAAGGGTAGAACTGTAACTCCCCCTCACATTTCAGACAAATGCGTCTGTAAGACATGGTTCCACTCCCCTCCCAATTCCCCCCCACCCCCGCCCGCCCCCATTCATACCTCGTGGGCGCCAAATCACCTTCTCCCCGGGAAGCTCCCTTCTCCTGAGCCGCGAAACCTCAGCCCCACCTCCATGGCACCCCCCACCGCACCAATTTCACAGCCGCCCTCCTCCCTAATGCCGGAGACGCTGTCCAATTTCTGCCGTGCACTGGGCCGTGTGCCTCTTACTCCGTGCTGCTGGTGCTGCCTCGACGACGGCTGCGTGAACCGTACCGGAGCCGATTCACCCCCGCCATTGTTCACGGCGCTAGAGCGGCTCCAACTTCGGATCCGTCCAGAGTCCTGGTGCTGCTTCTGCGTAGCCGTCAACCGTCGCGACATTGCTCTTTCCCTGCCGCCGGTCACTATCGCACCCGCGCCGGCCTCACCGACTCGGCAGCTGGACCTGCCTACTTCACCATGCCGCCAGATAGGTCGCACCCTCATCCGAAATCACTTTATTTAGGCGTCAGTTGTCTGAATTTTTATTCTGGGCCAATTGATTCCCAATGGGAAGCAGCACCCCTCGAGGCGGCGAAGCTCCTAGGCTGCCGGTTGGCTGGTGTCTAACGTAAGGGTGCGGGGCCGCAAGTTTGCCGTAGAAGCAGCGCTTAGATGGCTATATTTTAGAGCTGCGTGGGTTGAAGGTACTGCCGCCGCCGGATCTGGATGACGGGGAGTCTTTGTGGATTGGCCTGGGGGCGGCACAACCACGGCAGTGTGGTGGGGCGGGGAGCGGGGTTTTGGACGGGGCCACGGACGGCGGAGGCAGGCTGCTCTACCGTTGCTCGCTGGCTCTTCGGGGAAGATTCTGAACAGTGTCAGTCGGGAGGCACAAGACGGCCATCAAGCCATCCGGCGTAGATCGGACAGTACCAAAATAAAATAAAATCGTGTGACCCCAATTTAGTCTTCAGTCAACAGACGTGTGACCACTCTCGTACCTTGCTGTTGATCTCTTAGTGTATTTCTTCGGATTAAAGAGATATGTCGTTCTTAACTTTATGCGTTATCTGCATCGTCAGACACACCGTCTTTCGACTCACCGCAGCTGCTCCAACAAGGGAAGCATACACCAGAATGGAGCTACAGTCCCCACTCAACAGTTCCCTGCATCGAATGCGCGTGCCCGACATGGACAACCACAACAACTGCAGGGCCATCGACAAGTCAGCACATGATGCTCACTCCTATGGATGGCAGCCAGATAGGTTGTACCCTCATCTTACTTGTGTGCAACATTTATAGTTTGTTATTCATCTAAGCACGGAAAATAGATCATCACATTTCACTATATATTCATGTTGATCTCTTACGGGTCTTGTTCAGGAGTTCACGCTGTTCCATAGTTCAGCTAAGATACTTGTTCTTTAGGTAATGCTATTCCATAGTTATCATCCATCAGCCAATGCTATCCCACAGGATGGTGATTATCGTATTATACCACTTCTAGTATTACCTATGTTGTTCTTTAATACTTTTGTGTGCCATCTAGTTAATCTCGAGTACAAACGATACATATTCTGTAGCTTTCATCTGTGTTCTCCCTTTAGTTTATGAGACCTGTTGCTGCTAGTTAACCCCAGTCCTACTATTTATGTCGTCTCCTACAGACACTCATTTACATAAATCTAACTACTAGTTGTCTTCCATGCATGTCAGATATAATTGCACACACTGATATACCCACAAGAACCTCACGGAGCAATGTAAAGACCAATAAACTCGATGTCAATGATACCCAATATGATGGAACATGTAAAGGCAGTTCTTCAGAAGACTTGCAGAAAGATGATGAATCCTCTTCACCCAACAAGGTGATTGCTCTAACTTGGCCTGTGATATGGGTACAACATGCATATAATGTCCTGGAGTGTATCTACTCTGCTGCAATGCCATGTGCTTAGCATGCTGATCATGCATGTAAATATGTCATGCCTTCCTATTTTTCAGTACCTATTCCATTCATGATAACATGTTTTCAAATTCAAGTACTGTCATTCTACTCTATCGCAATGCCATCTGCTTAATTTGGACATCATGCTTCTGAATATCTTATGCATTGTTATTCATCAGTATGTACTTCATCTGTCTGCCATACCATGTTTTTTACATTGAAGTGTTGTTCTAGTGCTATCACATCCCTAGCTTCTGGCAATGCCTAGTGCTAGCTTTTGGTGATGCATCATGGTTTACTTTTCACAGGAAATTGAAATGGGGATTGTCCAAACCCTAGCATCAAAGGAATTCACTAGGTTCAACTAAAATTTTCTAAGTGATTCCAAATGGCTTTTAAAAATGTTCATCATTTCTGGATAATGTTGGAAGCAATAACCAGAGGTGTTGCACATTTTTCCATGACATATTTGGGCTCTGAATTAAATCATATAGTATTTGAATTTGGGTATTTAAATGCTAGTAAATATTTTAAATGTCCAAATAATCCTAAATTGAAATGTCCCATGTTGGATATATTCTATACAGTGGGCATGTGCAGTTTGGTGATTTTTGAAAGGGTCTAGGTATTTTTAGAAAAGCCCTAAAGATTACAGAAAAATAGAAAACTGAAACAGATTAAAAGAGAGAGATAGAGAAGCCCACCTGGCCTCACCTGTGCTGGCCCAGCCCACCTGGCCTGGTGCCAGTCATCACCAACCTCTGCCAGTAGGCAGAGGAGGGACAACAAGGTGCGCGCGCGGGCGCCACGCCACCAGGCTGCGTGCCTGCGTCGCCTGGCCACCGCGACGCCTCGCGCCTTCTCCTCGGCGCCGCCTCGATGCCCTAGAACCCCCTCGCGCTCTCCCTCACTCCCCCTCCTCTGTTTCTCTCTTCCGTGAAACGCCCGAGCGAAGCCGGTCGTCGCTGTTCTTTGCCGCCGTGGCCACAACCACTGCCCCGCCTCGTAGATGCGGCAGGAAGCTCCGCCCCGTCCCCCTCTTCCGTCTCACCAAACCGCACAGGGTCGGAAGCCTCCGGACGCTGCTAGCTCCGCCGTTCCCCTCCTCGGCCACCGAAGTCTGCCACCGTTGATTCACCGCCTCCGCCGCATCCACGAGCTCGCTGAAGACCGTCCTCACCCCGCTGTGAGCTCCGCCATCTTTTCCCCCTCTCCCCGTGCTCTACCTCCCTCTCTAGCCGCCGTTCGCAACGAGCCCGAGAGCTCTTCGCCGCCGGCCATGTCGCCGCCGTGGCTATGGCTGCTGAAGCTCGCAGTAGATCACATCACTGCACTCAGTGCCTCCCCACGAGCCCGTAGCACGCCCCAGCTCGCCTTCCCGTGCCCCCTAGCTCTCGGTCGCGTCTCGCCCGAACTCCGGCCGCCGCCGAGGTCGATGCCGTGCTCGACTCCGGCCACCCCTGCCGCTAACTCCGGTCCAGTTGGATGCGTAAGAGCACCAGAAACGCGTAGAGCCCCTCAGCCGCCGATTTGGTCGCCGGAGGAGCATTTCCGACGCCCTCTGTTGTCGCTGGCGTCGCCGGCGACGAGCCGCGGGTCAACTCCGGCGAGTTTGACCCGGGTTTGACCGCACTTTAACCCGCTCTGTCTCACTGACGTGTGGGCCAGGCACTGCTTATTTAGGTGTTAGATTAGTTAACACTAATTAATTTAGTTAATTAATTAAGCCACTGACATGTGGGCCCAGCCCTGTTGACATTTAGTTAGGATTAGCTTAACTCTAACTAACTCAGTTAACTAACTAAGTAACTGACTAGTGGGTCCCACTGGTCAGGTTTGACCTGGACCGGCCCTGTTGACTGCTGACATCACAGTGACATCACCCTGACGCAATAAAGCATTTTCTGGATTTAAGTTTATTCAGGAAATTCCAGAAAATGATCTAAACTTCTAAAATTCATAGAAATTCAACTGTAACTCCAAATTAAATAATTTATATATGAAAACTGATCAGAAAAATCCAATGTACCCATCTGTACCATTTTCATGCATGATAGAACAACTTATGGCTGCTGTTTAGGCCAAATCTTATAATGGCATTTAAACCTTCACTTATGGAGTTTGAATTTGAACCTAGGGTTCAAACCAACTTCATTTAACCTACTGCTAGATGCATTAGCTCAAACCAGAGCATATTGCCATGTCATGATCATGCATCATATTGTGCATTGCATTGACTGTGTTTCTTCTTTGTTTGTCGGTGTTTGTCCCCTCTCAGTAGACGTGTACCGACGATGTGATCGATGACACCGATGAAGATCAATACTATCTTCAGAAGTGCCAGGCAAGCAAAACCCCCTTGTTCATTCCGATAAAATCCTACACTCTCGCTCCTGCTCTATTTTACTGCATTAGGACAACAACGATTCATCTGTTACTTGCTGCGGTAGCTGAACCCTTTATCTCTGCATGACCTGTCATTGCCACAGTAAATAGATGAAACCCACTAGCATGAGTAGGAATTGTTTGAGCCCTGTTGTGCCTACTCATTCATGCTTGATTGTCATGCCTGCTACTGCTTAGAGTTGAGTCAGGTCTGATTCATCAGGGATGAATCAAAGGTGTGTGAACATGTCCTACTGTGTGTGAGCTAAGTGTGTGAACACGATTTGGTAAAGTTAGCGGCGAGAGGCCATGTAGGAGTACATGGTGGGTTGTCTCATTGAAGCCGTCCTCAGGAACTGAGTTCTATGTTTGTGATCCATGAAACAACTACTACTATGCATTGGGCCCTGAAATATGACCCCGCTCAACTTCTTAATCACCCTTGTCCTCTGTCCAGGAGTTGCAAGTAGTTTCTGGTGGTTGTAGTATGCTGGAGGCCGTGCGCAGCGCTGACCGGAGGGGTGGGCTGTGATGCAGTAGGCATGTGGCCGGGTATACCGGGCGCCCGTTTGGTGTTGCGGAACCCTGTACACATCACTCGGGGCCGTCTGTGGAAACCTCGGCCGGACTCCCTGCGGATGGAACCTGAATAGGCGATAAACCTGGACTAGAGACTTGAGTGTTTAGGTAGGTCGTGGTCTACACCCACGTCGGCTTTCGCTTGAGGTCTGCAGAGCACATGTCGTGTGCAGACGCTAAGTGGTGGAAACATGTATGTAGAAGTACACCCCTGCTGGTTTAACATCATCTATTCGAATAGCCGTGTCCGCGGTAAAGGACTTCTGGGTTGCCTATAATAGTTCATAGACAAGTGGAAGTGGATACTCTAAAATGTGCAAGATAAGCGTGAGTGCTATGGATGGCGTTCACGTAGGGCGACGGGAGCGGATCCATAGTGGTGTATTGATATGGTGAATATGTGGACTCGTGTGCGCCACCTCAAAAGAGTTACTTGCAGTCGTAGTTCAGGATAGCCACCGAGTCAAAGCTGGCTTGCTACAGTTAAACCCCACCATCCCCTTTGTTGATAATGATGCATATGTAGATAGTTCTGATTTAAGTCTTGCTGGGTACATCTGTACTCACGTTTGCCTATTTTATGTTTTTTTGCAGATACTTCAGTCTCACTAGTAGTTCTGTGTGGACTTCGACGTTTAGCTTGTTACCTCAGCTATGATCTTGTGCCCCCGGCAGGATCTGGTAGATAGTCAGGCTTCTCAGCCTTTTTCATTTATAGATGTCTGTACTCAGACATGTTAAGCTTCCGCGTGTGCTTTGACTTGTATGCTCTGAATGTTGGGTCATGAGACCCATGTTTGTAATATCTCGCTCCTTGGAGCCTATTGAATAAAATACTTGAGTTGTAGAGTCATGTTGTGATGCCATGTTGTATTTGCACATATCGAGCATATTGTGTGTATGTTATTGAAATGCTTGGTATGTGTGGGATCTGACTATCTAGTTGTTTATCCTTAGTAGCTTCTCTTACCGGGAAATGTCTCCTAGTGCTTCCACTGAGCCATGGTAGCTTGCTACTGCTTCGGAACACTTAGGTTGGCCGGCATGTGTCCTTCTTCGTTCCTGTGTCTGTCCCCTAGGGGAAATGTCACGCGATGAATATCGGAGTCCTGTTAGCCCGCTACAGCCCGGTTCACCGGAGTCCTGCTAGCCCAGTGCTACAGCCTGGATTCACTCGCTGATGACCGACACGTTCGATGTTGGGTCATGGATGCCTGTCCCTGTAAGTTTGTGCCACTTTGGGTTTACGACTAGCCATGTCAGCCCGGGCTCCTTATCATACGGATGATAGCGACACTATCATATACGTGTGCCAAAAGGCGCAAACGGTCCCGGGCAAAGGTAAGGCGACACCCGTGGGAATACCGTGCATGAGGCCGCAAAGTGATATGAGGTGTTACATGCTAGGTCGATGTGGCATTGAGTCGGGGTCCTAACAAGTGCTCTGTTGCAATGCCATCTTATTTTCCCAATCATACACGTGGATGTTGCCTTGGTTATTTCTGTACGTATTCCGCTAGCATATAGTTTTACATTCAACTAGTTTTTTTTGTTGTGTTGTCCTGTCGTATCCCTAGCTCTTACACCATACTCCCTCCATCCGGATTACATGTTGCCGAAATGGATAAAAAAGGATGTATCTAGAACTGAAATACGCCTAGACCCATCCATTTTTTTACGGATGGAGGGAATACATGTCAATATGTCATGCCTTTCTATTCTTCAGTACCTATTCCATCTCTCTGTTGTCGCATGTTTTATAATTAAAGCACCATTCTTCTATACAAGGCATGCAAGGGGAAGACGACTATGTTAGAATCCGAAGGGTTACAAACAAGGCCTTTGCAAAAGATCCAAACGCCAGGAGATAATAAACCAACTCCAGTTTTTATAGATACTGCTCCAGCACAGAGAAACCCAACTCCTACTGATAATAAGCAGATTCCAGTGGCCAAAGAACTAGTCCGCTCCAGTCGAGCAAAAATATGTCAACTCAATTCCAAGAAGCGTGTGCGTATCCTTGCATCATGAAATTTTATAGCATGCTGATCATATTTTCTACATGTTTCTTACCCATCTCTCTTTTAGAAAATAAGCTTAACAGATAGAAGAATTTCTGCAATGGTATCGTTTATGAGGAAAGATTCTTGCATGAATTCTCTGTGCTCCAATGTAGATGTAAGTACCTATTGTATATCATTATATTTTTACATCAGCATGTATTTTGTTAGTCGGCGTGAATCCAACCTTTATTTGATCTAAATTTAGTTTAGCACAATGTATGATTAAAGGCCACAATGTTGATTTTTGTAAGGAAAACTGCCTGGTAGTTTTGCATCCTGAGCTCCATGAGTGTACTATCTCATATCAGTGGGTTTGAATACTTTGGTTCTGTAGTGGGGTTTTCAGTGTTTTTTTTACTGTGTTGTCCTGTCGTATCCCTAGCTCTTACATCATACTTCCTCCGTCCGGATTAAATGTCGCAGAAATGGATAAAACTGGATGTATCTAGAACTGAAATACACCTAGACCCGTCCATTTATTTCTAGATGGAGGGAATACATGTCAATATGTCATGCCTTTCTATTCTTCAGTACCTATTCCATCTCTGCTGTAGCATGTTTTATAACTGAATCACCATTTTTCTATATAAGGCATGCAAGGGGAAGACGGCTCTGTTAGAATCTGAAGGTTTACAAACCAGGTCTTTGTAAATGATCCAAACGCCAGGAGATAATAAACCAACTCCATTTTTCATAGATACTGCTCCAGCACAGAGAAACCCAACTCCCACTGATAATAAGCAGATTCCAGTGGCCAAAGAACTAGTCCGCTCCAGTCCAGCAAAAGAATGTCAACTCCATTCTAAGAAGCGTGTGCGTATCCTCGCATCATGAAATTTTATAGCATTCTGATCATATTTTCTACATGTTTCTTACCCATCTCTCTTTTAGAAAATAAGGTTAACCGATAGAAGACTTCTTCCATTGGGATCGTATTTGAGGAAAATATCTTGCGGGAATTCTCTGTGCTCCAATGCTGATGTAAGTACCTGTTGTATATCACTATATTTTTACATCAACATGTATTTTGTTAATCGGCATGAATCTAACCTTTATCTGATCTTAAATTAGTTGTAGCAAAATGTTAAAGGCGCCGATATTGATTTTTGTAAAGAAAACTACCTGGTAGTTTTGCATACTGAGCTGCATGAATGTACTATCTCATATCACGCACATTACTGAATTGTAGTGCTTCTCTGGTTGCCCATTCATTCATTTTGTCAATGTTGCTTTCGTACTACCTTACCTGGCTGATGATAGCTGTGCCATATTGTGTTAATTTTGTGTAGGCTACTTGCAAACGTTCGTTGTGTCAATGTTGCTTTCCTATTATCTGACTTGGACAATGATAGCAATGCTAGTGTGTTAATTTTGTGCAGGCTGCTGAAGATAAGACGACAAACTCTGAAAACAGCAAGGCAACCCCATTGTTTCTTTCCAGTAAATCTAGGCCAGGTAATATGGGAATAACTCATGATTAATCTGTTTGGTTCCTGTCCTAATTTATGTTATGATGCAGTGGTCGAGACACTCTCCACTATCAATAATACAAGCCTGCCAAAATCGCCATCTGAATCTATTCAGTATCCTTTGTCTCGAATGCAACGGAATAAATGTATGTTTTTGAACCAATTAATGGCTGAAGCAATGATGGAAATGGTGGATGAATGAGAGGTGCAGAGTCGTTCGACACAACAACTGATCAATGTTTTCAGAGACAGTGTAGCAAAGCAGAAAGAACTAGCCCACATGCTTATGGGCGTCATCTGTGTTGAGGTTGCAGATTGTGACGTTGTAGATGGTTAGGTTCTGCTCATTTATTTGCACTATCATCAATCTTTGATTGCCCAGTGGATGTAATTTCCTGTAATATATGCTGGATGTGTAACGTTATTCCCTGTATGCCATACCTTTGCGTGATCGGTTTTGGTCCTGTGCATAATTGCTCGTCATAATGGGCTCAAATTATCTAATTTGGTCTAAAGACATGTACAAACTTTAGTGGGCCCATTAAGTCAATGGGCCGTTACTAGGCCGAAAGTTAATGGTCGGCCCTCTTACCTCCCGGGTCGTTAACATGCCGACATCGAAGCGGGCAACAGGTGGCCCTAGTTTATTTCACGGGCCATTAACAGGACGTTACTAAGTTTGGGCTACATATGGCCCAACTATACTATAGGCCTTTAGCAGGCCGAAAGAGACAGCGGGCTTGTACTGGACCATGAAGACCATGGGCCGCTAAGAGGCCGAAAGTCAGGTCGTATTGTAAATGGCCCAACTGTGTTGTGGGCCTTTAGCAGGCCGAAAGAGAAACCGGGCTGGTATTGGACCATGAAGGGCATGGGCCGTTAAAGGGCCAAAACTAAGGTCCGACTACAAATGGGCCAACTCATTTATGGTCCGTTAACAGGCCGAAAGTCACACAGGGCCGGGAATTGGCCCAACACTTAAATGGGTCGCTAAAAGGCGAAAACTCAGGTCCGACTAAAAATGGCCCAACTGATTTATGGGCCATCAACAGGCTAAAAGTGACACCGGGCCAGAAAATTGGCCCAACACTTAAATGGGCCGCTAAAAGGCCGAAACTCAGGTCCGGCAACAAATGGCCCATCATATTTATGGGCCGTCAACAGGCTGAAAGACACACTGGGCCGGAAACTAGCCCAACATTTAAATGGGTCGATAAAAGGCCGAAAGATATGCATCCTGAAAATTGGCCCATCCATTAAACGAGTCGTTAACAGGCCGAAATCTCATCGGGCCGATATTGAGCCCAGATATATAGCGGCCTGTTAACGGGGTCGAACTGACGATGGGCTACAATGGTGTCAAATCTTTAATGGGCTGTTGACGGGCCAAATTGGCTCATCTCGTATGGGCAGTGGGCTTAAATGGACCTGAAACAAGTAGGCCTTATATGGGCTGGCCTGCTAATTTTAACTGGGCCGGCCTTTTCACAGGAATGGGCCTCTGTTGGGCCGTGCCATGTGTTGACGTACAATATGCGTCTTCCGTCCAATGAGTGGATGACATCTGTCCCAACGGTGAGCCGACATGTGTTTCCTCCAGCCAATGATGATTTTACACGTGGAAAATCCCCATTGGTCGGTGCTAGTAACGGGTTATCGGATCCACAACCCGACCCGATAGGTTAACGACGTTCCGTTATGGTGGATGCCACATGTCGGTCACCCTTGACGAAAGCACTTCTGTGACGCGCGATTTATCGTCATGGAAGTGGACACTTCCGTGATGATAATTTTGGTAATGTCATGGAACACTTCTACGACAGCACAGGTTTGAGTATCTTGATTCTGTTATAAATTTGTCATGGATGTACATGCAGGACAAAAAATGCGACCTACTGTGACAAACACGTATCATCATGGAAGTGTATTTTTTTGTAGTGTACCCAGTTGGACAGAGAACCAGCTACACCCCTTCTAACCCTAACCCCAGCAGATAGACACCCAGTTCCCGCTGACACAACACCGTCTCCGCCACAGAGCACCCAAACACAAGAAGTTAGTAAGGCAACTGCAGTGCCCAAATCACGAGGACCACCACTCCGAACCCGAAGTCAACGCTTAAAGCAGAAGAAGAGTTGTTCTCAGGTCAGGTTCCGTAGCCATGGGTCATACTACTTTCCTCTTGCATCACTGTATTTACTGATACCAACCAATTTCAAATTTGAAGGATGCAATTGAAACTCCAATGGCGCAACATGTATGTCTTAAACCTGTTTCTTCAACGTGTTTGGCTGTTTGCTGTTGTAACTTTCTCTATGTTGATTTCAGTTTCAATTGAATAAACAATTATGTTCTCATGCCATGCACATTACAAGTGTTGTTATTGCTGTGTAGTTTCCCACACTTATATTCTGTCTATGCTGCTTTGTCTTAAATAGATATGATTCGAACTGTATCTATCTTGATTTGGCAACATAAACTAGAATGATATAGACCATACAGTGACCATACTACACTACTAGAAAAAGGGCTATAGATGGGATTGACACTAATGGCGCACCAGAAAGTAGGTGCGCCATTAGTATATACTAATGGCGCACCACCTTGTGATACGCCATTAGAGTTGAAACTACTAATGGCGCACCAGGCAAAGGGTGCGCCATTAGTATCAAATTTTTTTTGAACTAGCGCGCCTGTCCAAACATACTAATGGCGCATCCAAATAAAGTGTGCCATTAGTACTTGTAACTACTAATGGCGCACCAGGAAAAGGGTGCGCCATTAGTATCAAAAATTATTTTTTTGAACTAGTGCGCCAGTCCAAACATACTAATGGCGCATCCGGACGAAGTACGCCATTAGTAGTTGTAACTACTAATGGCGCACGGTTCAAAGGGTGCGCCATTAGTATCAATTTTTTTTAACTAGTGCGCCTGTCCAAACATACTAATGGCGCATCAAGATGAAGTGCGCCATTAGTAGTTTAATCTAGTAATGGCGCACTGCGGATCAGTGCGCCATTAGTATTTTTTTTTTGCAAAACTACTAATGGCGCACCGCCAGAAGGTGCGCCATTAGTTACCTGGATTACTAATGGCGCATTTAGTGCTGGTGTGCCATTAGTAAGTGGGCAGCAACAAGATATTTTGGACAGCCCTCTCCTACCCACACTCACTTTCTCCCCACTTCATTCTCTCCACCTCCTCCTTGTCTCGGGTGCCTCCTCTTTTTCACCTCATTTCCACCATAGATTCATTCAAATTAAGTGGTTAAATTACCTTGTTTTAATAGGTAAGTAAGGGGGGAAGCTATATTTATGTTGTTCTCCCTACAACAATGTGCACATGCACTTTTTACGGCCTAGCTAGATCTATGTATGTTCGTGGTGTTGCATATGTTTGTGGTGTTGCAAATGTGTTTGTGTTTGGAGGTGTACCGGTATTTGAAATGCGATAGTTGCCAATATTTTGCCGGAATGTTGATTCATTTCCGTTTCGGCGAGAATTTTGGCATTAAGCATTCTTTTTGGTCCTATTTTTAGGGAAAGTCATGCCAAATTTTTGTTTGGTTCTAAAATATCGTTTTGCTCTACCCCGCAGGCGACCATGGTCCGCACGATGACCGAAGGCATCGTGAATAGGTTTTTGAGGTCCGCGAAGGCCGAGATGCTTCAAAGGAACGAGACGGAGATAAGATGTCCGTGTCGAAGATGCAAGCTGAAGAGCCTTATTGCGAACACGGATTCCGAGCAGGTGCGGGACCACCTGCTCTTGCGTGGTTTCATGGATGGCTATCGGTGGCAAGGTGATGAAGATGACTACGAAGTCGTCCATGGGGGCCGGGCAAGAAATGAGGAAGGGCAGCAAGACAACCACCGCGGCTCGGGCGGGCGAGAAGACGAAGAATCCCCAGGAGATAATCACGATGGTGATGCTGTACACAGTCATCATGTAGAAGATGCAGGACATGATGATGAGAAAGATGCCGGAGCAGGAGATGGGCATGATCATGAAGATGATGATGCCGGCGGAGCAGACGACGCTGGACCATCGATGGGCTGGGTGCAGGACCCTCATATTCAAGAGCTGCTTCTCAAGCAGACGGATAACGCCAGAGGTGCCGCCCGAGAGAAAGCCAAGATGGATCAACTTGAGTTAGACGCGGTTACTCCATTGTATGAAGGATGTAGGCCCGAGGATACCCGCCTGAAAGTAACGCTCATGGCTCTGGAGATGAAGGTAAAACACAAAATGACCCACGCATGCTTCAACGAGAACATGTCATTCTGGCACGAACGTCTTCCCAAGGGGAACAAGTGCCCGACCAGTTTGGAGGAGGCGAAGAAAATCGTGTGTCCTCTCGATTTACCGCACATGAAATACCATGTGTGCATGAACAATTGCATCATTTATCGGGACGAGCACGCAGAGTCTACCATATGTCCGGTGTGCGGCGTCACTCGATACAAGAAGAGGAAGAAAGCTCCTCGAAAAGTGGTGTGGTACTTTCCGATCACTCCTCGTCTGCAGCGCTATTTCGCGGACCCTAAGGTAGCAAAGCTCCTGCGTTGGCACGCGGATAGGGAGGAGAAGAAGCGAGAAGATGACGCAAATGATCCGGAGATAGATAAAAAAGACAAGATGCTGAGTCACCCTAAGGATGCGAGCCAGTGGCAAGCGTTGAACTTCGAAGACTCGGAATTTGGGAACGATCCAAGGAACATCATGCTGGGCGCGAGCACCGATGGAGTCAATGCGTTTGGCAGCCAGAGAAGCACACATAGCACCTGGCCTGTGTTTGTGTGGATGTACAACCTTCCCCCCTGGTTGTGCATGAAGAGGAAGTACATTCACATGAGTATGCTAATTGAAGGGCCGAAACAACCAGGGAACGACATCAATATGTATCTGGGGCTGCTGAAAGAGGAGCTTGACACGCTGTGGAAAACGCCAGCCAATACGTGGGACGCCGCAGAGAAAGAATATTTCCCTATGAGAGCCGCACTGCTCACGACGGTGCATGACTATCTCGGTTACAGATATCTCGCGGGGCAGGTAGTCCACGGATTTTCTGGATGCGTAAGGTGCATGGATGACACAACGTATCGCCAGCGATCCCGGGTCTTCGAAAACCGTGTTCATGGGACATCGAAGGTGGCTTCGCGATGATGACCTGTGGAGGAAACGCAAGGATCTGTTCGATGGTGAAACCGAACCCCGAAAACGCCCATGTACGAGGAGCGGAAAGGAAATAGACAAGCTGTTGAAAAATTGGAAAGACTACCCACTGCCGGGAAAGAAGCAAAAGGCGCCAGAGCCGGGCAAGAAGCGAAAGGCGCCAGAGCCGCTGCTGAAGGTATGGAAAACGAGGTCTGTTTTCTGGGACTTGTCGTACTGGAAGATCCACCGTGTGCCTCACAGCCTTGATGTCATGCATATCACGAAGAACGTGTGCGAGAGTCTGCTTGGTACCCTGCTCAACATGCCAGAGAGGACCAAAGATGGGCCGAAAGCAGGGGCAGACTTGAAATCAATGGGCATCAGGCAGGAGCTTCACGCTAATGATGATGATGATGATGATGATGATGAGGCGAAGCAGGACACAGAAAGTCATCGCAAAGGCAAAAAGGCCAAGAAGACCGGAAATGACTACCCTCCCGCGTGCTTCACTCTAAGTCAGGAGGAGATCGAGCAGTTTTTCACCTGCCTCCTAGGAGTAAAACTTCCTTACGGTTACGCGGGGAAGATAAGCAGATACCTAGACCCAGCGAAGCAGAAGTTCAGCGGGATGAAGTCTCACGACTGTCACGTGCTGATGACGCAGATACTTCTAGTTGCAATCCGTGGGATCATGGACACGCACGTCCATGAAACGCTATTTGGCCTATGCAACTTCTTCGACGTCATCTCTCGGAAGTTGATTGGCGTGAGGCAACTCAGAAGGCTACAGGAAGAGATCGTGGTGATACTATGCGAGCTTGAGATGTACTTCCCGCCCGCATTCTTCGACGTTATGGTGCATCTGCTGGTCCATACAGTGGAGGATATCATCCAACTCGGGCCGACGTTCCTGCACAGCATGATGCCGTTCGAAAGGATGAATGGTGTCATCAAAGGATACGTTCGCAACATGTCACGTCCAGAAGGAAGCATAGCCAGGGGCTTTCTGACCGAAGAGTGCATCTCCTACTGCACGAATTATCTAGGCATCGAGAACCCCTTTGGTCTGCCCGTCAACAGGCACCTCGGCAGGATCGCTGGATGGGGTTACCATGAGGGTCGCCGCGAAATGCATGTCGACTTCGAGGGTCGACTCGCCGACTTCGAAAGAGAAAACCTAATCGCGCTACAACACATAGACATGGTCGATCCTTGGGTGGTAGAGCACAAAACCTTTATTAAGAAGACGTACAATGACCGAGGCCAACAGAGGACGGACGGAGATATACTCAAAGAGCACAACTCATGTTTCACGCGTTGGTTCAAGCAAAAGCTTCTGTCGTACCCTTTACATGAGGATTCTTCCGCGGAAGAACAACTCATATTCGCCTTGTCACAGGGCGCCCAGCACAACCTGATGACCTATGAGGCGTACGATATAATCGGCTACACATTCTACACCGAGGCCAAGGACATGAAGAGCGATGGTTATCAGAACTCTGGGGTAATGATGGAATCCTACACCGGTAACGACAAGGACAGATACTACGGAAGGATCGACGAGATCTGGGAGCTGAGCTACGCTGGAGAGAAGGTCCCGATGTTCCGTGTCAGATGGGCCAAGAACGTCATAAAAGAAGACCGGTATTTCACCACCATGGTTATACCCGAAGCCAAATCCAAGACCGCGGGCGCAAACGTCATCGCGAAAAATGAGCCATGGGTACTGGCTTCCCAAGTGGACCAATGCTTCTTCATTACCGACCCGCCAAAGCCCAGTCGTGTTGTCGTGAGGAGAGGCAAAAGGAAGATCATCGGAATGGATGGAGTAGCCAATGAGCAAGACTTCGACAAGTACGGCGACCCGACGATCGAACATGACGATGATGATGAAGTAGCAGCATACACCACAAGAAGAAGCAGGACCACCCTACCTAAAGGACGTTCGTTCCATAGAAGAACTCCATTTGCGAAAAAGAAGGCCAAGAAGATTATGAAGAGATAGCTAGCTAAGATCGATTGTATTTAAATCGTAGACTTCATTTCTCGAGCACTTTTTGATATCATGAATATTTTTAAATTTCATGGGCACTTTTTGAATTCATGAATATTTTTTCAAATTTGATGATATTTTTTCATATTCAATATGAAAAAAATATTGAATATTCATGAGGACACTCGATCTCGATCCCCCTCCCTCTCGATAGCTATCCCCCTCGCCAGATCCCCCTCGCCGCCGACCCCCCGCACCCTCCCCCGCTCCACCGCCGCCGACGAACCACCGCACCCTCCCCCGCTCCACCGCCGC
>NC_041393.1:196688318-196688975 GCF_002162155.2 Triticum dicoccoides | reverse complement strand
CGCTCCACCACCGCCGCCGACACCCTGCACCCTCCCTCGGCCCGCTCCACCGCCGCCGCCGACACCCGCACCCTCCCCCACTTTTTGAAGATATTTTTAAATAACACATTTGATGATATTTTCAAATAAGAAATTTGATGATATCTTCAAATAACAAATTTGATGATATTTTCAATTAAAAATAAAAAAACAAATTTGATGATATTTTCAAAAAAAAATTGATGATATTTGATGATATCTTCTATTCTAGTCCTCATGAAAATAACAAATTTGATAAAAAACAAATTATTAGATGCAACAAGAAATAATGAAAAAAAATGCTACTAATGGCGCACCAGAGGAGGGTGCGCCATTGCTGTCAAAAAAAGTTACTAATGGCACACCAGAGGAGGGTGCGCCATTGCTGTCAAAATAAAACTACTAATGGCGCACCACAGGGTGGTGCGCCATTGCTATAGCTGGATACCCCTTCGCCCGATCCCCCCTTCCCTCTCCCTCGCCAGATCCCCCTTCCCTCCCTCGCCACACCCGCTCCGACGACCCCCGGCCTGCTCCAATGACCCCCGCGCCCGCTCCACACCCGCTCCGGCTCCCCCGCGCCCGCTCCGACGACCCCCGCGACCGCTCCACACCCTAGCACCTCCCCACTTCCCCTCC
>NC_041393.1:196644462-196687842 GCF_002162155.2 Triticum dicoccoides | reverse complement strand
CCCTTGGCCGTGCTCCCCTCGGCCCCTGGTTGCCGCCCCCCATGGCCGTGCTCCCCTAGGCCCCTGGTCGCGCCCTGGCCCCGCCCAGGCGCGCTCACCGCACCGCGACCGCGCCTCCACTACGCTCGGGCCGCGCCCTGGCATGCTCACAGCACCGCGACCGCGCCTCCACTACGCTCGGGCCTGTTTCTTTCATGGATTCATTAATGTTATGATGTTGTTATACGCTCGGGCCCAGGTCCGTCAAACTAAGATTAGTCGAAAGCAACAAAGAGCACTAACCAACCAAAGTTCCACTAGAATTAGGCCACTAGAGAGGAAATAAACAGGTGTGCACTATGCTAAAGGAAGTTGATAAATCCAAACCATGAATTATCAAGTCTGCAATCTTTAGCATGAGTATTTCAGAATTGCTAGTGAGATGTCTTAGGTTTTACTCCAAGGTAATTATCTCAACTACGTTGTCAGGTTTTCTGTTATTTTAGTGAAACATCAGGGCATGAATGTTAGTGAATTATGAGAATGATTAAGGGTTCAGCAATCAGATTATAATTATGACCAGAACAGAGGAACAAATATCATGATTAGTGTAATGTAAAAAATATATCAGAAAACCCACTTGAAGTTACTGTAGTTACTCACTTGGAGTTACTGTAGTTACTCACTTGGAGTAAAAATTTAGAAAAGAATAAAGTGTAAAAATTCAGAAAAGTTACTAAACAGCAGAAGCAATGAACAAAATTCAATGCTTATGAAGAAGGTACTCCAACAGTTAAGAGTGCCAATAAGTTCAGTTTTCATGTACTCCCAAACTGGTAACTAAATTACAGTAACAATAAGTTTTCATGTACTAATTCTGCCATAAATTCAGTTTCAAGATTCTACACTAAATATTCAGTTTTCAAGTTTCATACATGTCCTGTTCCTGCATTCTAGTTTGTGGCAGCCAAACGCTACTACCGTTGCATTTCAAGTTTTCACTAATGTTATGATGTTGTTATAACTGTTTTCATTAATGCTATGCTACGCTGTAGGTGTAATTTGCCACCTATGAAAACATATGCTCTTGCATTTATATTCCTGTACTCATTATTTCCTTGCCTAACAGGAAGGTCTGCTTCCTGCCCTGCTCCACTAGCTGCTTCGGGAGGAGACCCATCGGCGGTAATTATGTTATCCCGCTTAAATCAATTTCTTCTGAAATGTTTCAGTGTTTTGTAATATTGGTGAGCATTGTGCTACTGTTATGAGTACCCTCTCATCAATATTGGTGAGCACTGTGCTACTTCTTGTCTCAGATTTGTGATGCTTCTGCTGTACTACTTGCTGACTGTAAGATAACTTACGTGTGGACGAGCCTAGCACAACTAGCTATTTGCATACTTGATAGTTCCTCTTCTGAAGATATGAGTTAACTTTCTGAACATATGCACACAAAACCAAGTATTTCTTGGATTTCTTTGCACGAGTTAACTTACTAAACAAATGCTTATGGCATCAAGTATTAGCTAGAGTTCTTTGCTTAAGATGTTGTCCATACAAGAATCTAGGCCATTTGGTTCAGTTTCTACCAGCAAGAACACATCAAGTGGGTAAATAGATGCTGCTGCTGGACTATATATTCTGGACTCTATGTTCATTGGTACTATATGTTCAGAATGAGTTAACTTGTTGTCATTTATCGAAATTCATAATGTGCTGGACTATATGTTCATTGGTACTACTGCTGCTGATGTACTACTTGGGAATTTTGTCAACTTGTGATGCTGCTGTTGTACACTAAGAAGCCCTTGAGTTTGCCGGAATGTCGATTAACTTCCGTTCCGGCAAATTCGGGTACTCCATATGTCCTATTTCTAGCAAAGGTCATGCTGAAATTTTCCATGAATTTTAGCATGACTTTGCTAAAAATAGGACATATGGGGTACTTGCGACTAATGCATGGGCCAGGGTATCTTAGTACTTAATTAAGTAGGATCAACTGCCCCGCCATTCTTGTTGCATTAAACCATAGGTGGCAACAGAGCCAAGTGATTAGGCCCAACTTAGAATTCTCCTTCCCTTTTCTTGATAGGGTATATTATTAGAAGATACCCATATGTATCAGTCAACCTAGGGTGCCTCGGCATCGATAAACCCGAAATGATAAAAATTTACTTAGCATTTAGGGTGCCTCAGCATCGACAAACCCTAAATTATAAAACCTTGGCTTTTAGGGTGCCTCGGCGTCGATAAAAACTGAAATGATGAAAGCTTAGGCTTTTAGGGTGCCTCGGCGTCGAAAAACCCTCAATGATAAAAGCTTAGATTTTAGGATGCCTCGGTGTCGACAAACCCTAAATGATGAGACCATGATCTTGTTCCTTGACAATAACCAACTTTTTGACCAAACTTTGTTTCTATTTAGAGAGAAACATGGCCCACAACAATGAGGCCGGGGGTTCGGGCGGCAAGGCATTCTGGGAGCTGTCCCAGGAGATGGAGGAACAACCTCACTTGTATGAGGACGCCGCCTTCCCCACCGATCCTGAGACCACTGATGGTACCGCCGAGGATGACCCCACTGATGCCACCACTGATGGTGCCGCCGAGGATGCCACCATTGATGATGGCGGCGCACGCACAGATGGCAGCCAACAGAAGAGACAACGGAAGGACCGGCGCCCGACCGTGCTCTGCACCCTCAAGGAGGAAGTTACTGAAGTGGACTCCAACGGGAATCCAACGGCGCCCGAACGAATAGTCAAGGGGTACTCGCTTCAGCTCGGGTGCATTCTCTGGAGCACCATCTCGATCAACACCAAGAACCTGAGGCATCCTGACCGAGGGAATTTGCACAACCTCCTATTCATGAAGCTGCACGAACGATACAAGTTCCCCGCTGCTTTTGAAAACACAAGCCTCAAAGGGAATAAAGTGAACAATGCCGCCCTCACGAATATGAGCAAGGCCCTGGCTACTTGGAAAAGCAATGTGAAGAGAATGATCGAGACAGGTGAGAGTTATGAGAAGATCAAGGAGAAAAATCCTTCGATCACCGAAGATGACTACAACGACTTCAAGATCAATTGCTCGAGCACCGCAAACTCCCAATCAAGTCACTGGGGGAAAAATGCGGGAGCTGAACTTAGGGGAACACAAACTCGGTGCCGGCGGTTACAGAGTGGCGGAGCCTATATAGGACAAGGAGGACGCGGAGCGTGCCGAGCAAGGCCTACCGCCCCACTTCGAGAAATACAGCGGTAACAAGCAGACTAGGAACTATGTCAGGGCCCGGTACAAGGAGGACCCGATAACAAAGGAGCTTACCACGGATCCGAAGACCAGGGCGCTTGTGCTTGTTCTGGTAAGGAATACACCCCCGCATAATTAGCTCCATATGGTTGCATTCTAATTAATGAAGCCAAATTTCTAAATGGTTCACATTCCTTCCGCGGGCGACTGAAAGCAGTAGCGCGGGGTCGACTACGAGCAACCCTTGGGACACCACTCTAAATAGGGCGTGGAATGTAATGAAGAACAAGGATAAGCTCAGTAAGCCGACGTCAGCTGGTCGTGTGGCCGGCAAAGGCTTGTCCACAAAATGGGGGTCATACTATACCGCTGGTGTGCGGAAGGAGAAAAAGACCAGCTCGGAAAGCCAGGAGCGCGAGGTTCAAGAACTCAAGGCACAGGTGGCGCAGATTCCGGAGATTGTCCAAGAGCAAGTGGAACAACGACTCAGAGCGACGATCACCGCCATTGTGCCTACCTTGATCCAGGGGTTGAGTGCGTGGATTGCGGGCGGCCAACAGGGGCCGCCCCCGATTCCTAGCTTCACGGCCAGCAACTCGCAGAATGCGATGGCGGGGCCATTGGTGTCTTCGGCGGAGGCGGCATTGGTGTCTCCGACGCCGGCACGGGAGCTTAATGCACCCGGGTGTACGCCGGCCGGCACCTCTGCAGCAAGCGGCCCCTCCGTCAACTGCACGCCCGCCGTTGGCGGTGCCTCGACATTAGCCGAGCTCGACGCCATCATCACGGTAACTAATTAAGCCTCTCTCGGCCGAGGACTTCATCTCCTTGCCTTTGACTGGGCATCCCTGACGCCCTACATGTTTTCGCAGGGCGCCACCGATGTTCCATGCACTTTCCTGCACTTCGTGAACAACGAGTTGGTCGATGTCGCCAAGGGCAAAATCGTTCAACCGGGCAACCCCTTGTTCCACGGTACCCAGATGCCACCCAACTTGTTTAGGGTTCAACTGGTTCGGGTGCTGCCAGGCTGCGACGAGTTGTTACCTCCGATTCGACCCGTCGGGGCCGATGATGATGATGTGATGACCCTCAGCGCCTGCCTGAGCTGGCCCCTGCTTTGGCCGAAGAGCCAGATTCGTTTGGGGGCGGGGGACACCACCCCAAAGACAACACCGCCAGTCGTGCCGGCGCCAAGTCGGCCCCATGGCAAGACCGCCGCAACGGTGCCGGACATCCCTATGCCACTGGATCCAAACATGCATATGGCACAGGATCAGAACGACTACGACGATGATACATTTGGCAACGTCGATCAGTACTTTGCCGAACATGGGTATGATGGCGACTTCATGGGGGCTCCTTCTCAAGAACCCAACCCAACAAAAGACGTGCGCGATCTAGCTGGTACCGCGGAGAAGCCAAGTTGCAACAGGCGTCGTCTGCCGTTCAGCTCTCAGGAGACGCCTCCAGCTGCCGACTTCACCAAGCCTCAGATAGGCGAGGTGCGAAATATTATCAGCCCAAATACACTCAAGAAGGCGATCTGTGAGCAGAACTCGGTCCCATTACAGGAGAAGAAGAAGGCACGCAAAAGAAAGACTAACAAGGGTGCAAGCCAGCCGGCACCGAGTACGACCGTGCTCAGGACGGGCCACCTTCACCTGAGGATATCTCGAGGAGGGTGCATGTGGCGGGTAGGGCGATGCTACCAACAAATATGCTCAATGCTGCAACCGGTGCTATGCGGAGTCTGCATGACAGTGTTCTTTCTTTGGAGAAGTGGCGTCTCAGAGAGAAGGATGTGGCATACCCGGTTTTCGCGGCCAAGGTGCCAGAGGGCAAGGGCTTTGTGGATAACTCCATCGGGCGTATGATCGTCCTGCGGTTTGATGACATCCACGCTATGATGAACCTTCATCCGGTGCACTACACCTTCGTTCGTCTATTTTCGCTGAGTATGGAGATGCGGATCATTCGCGACAAGATCCCGAACATTGTGATAGTCGACCCCTTCTACATGCGTGCCAAGATCTTGGGCAGCGCTGGGGACCGGCAAGTCGCGAGTTCTTACCTCGAAGGCGTCATTCTGGCAAACCAAGAGAAGGATAACTTCCTCGTGCCTTACTTTCCCGAGTAAGTCCCCCCCTCAACCGGCCCGTAACATATGAATTCTTAGATTTTGATCGTTTTTCTTTTAGCATTCCGTGTTTTCTGCAGTGACACACATTGCACGCTCATCCTCCTAAGCCCCAAATATTCCATGGCCACGTATTTCGACCCGGACCGTCAGTCGAACGTAGACTACACAAATGTCAAGAAGGTTCTTGATGATGTTCTCCCCGGCTACGCTAAATCTGGAGGCACCTTCACTAGGCCTATTCGTAAGTACGACAAGCACGTGTTCTCCCACAATACGACGTTCTGCTGCGTCAAGCAGCCGCCTGGCGGTCAGAAGGGTGCCTACTACGCCATCCATCAAATGCGGGCGATCGTACGGGACCATCATCAACTTCTGCTACCGATTAAACTCAAAGATTGGGCAAAGAGCGTGTCGGCAATCCAGGACGCGGACCTCCGACAAGAATTCTTTCGCATCCAGTCGGAGTTTGCGGAAATCATCCATCAAGATGTCCTTCGTACCTCAGGGCAGTTCTACCTCAGAAATCAACCGTCCAACAGTGACATCGACACAATGCTACAAATGCAGGCTGACAACGCCCGTTCTTTCATGACTCCCACGATAGACGGCGGCTTCATCCACGCTTCGGTCCCTTGAGTCGAGTCGAAAGAAGTGATGCTGTGTCTAGTTCTGAAACATCGATTGGCTCATGTTGTAATTAAACGTTAATGAACTTGTAGTATGTCTCTTTGGTTTCGAGAGTCGTTCAACTTAGATGTAATAGATGCTATTAATGTCTTGCTTTTCTCTTCCGATCGTTCTGTTGCATACTTATATATTGCTTATGTATTGTCTGTGAATTGGTACTAACGTTTCGTTTGGCTAGTGCATAGCGATGCCGACGTATGTCGTGTACAAGGGTAAGGTTCTCGGAGTCTACGACGACTGGGAGGAGTGTCGGAGACAGGTTCACCGATTCAGGGGTAACAGTTACAAAGGGTACACCACTAGGGCCGAGGCCGAATCTAGATACGCCCGCTATCTAGCAGGAGAGGGGAGGGAGCGTTGGAGGAACCGGATGAAGACGAGTTTCATCGTGATGACCGCAACTCTCTTTTATGTGATGGTAGTTTAGATGATCGATATCGACTTGTAATCTGAAGACAAACTCGCTACTCGCGGTCTCGAGACTTGTAATATAATGTTCTATCTTTGTTCGGTCTTTTCAATTCAGAGACTAATATGATGAATTGTATTCGGAGATTAATATGATGAATTGTATTCAAAGACTAATCTTCTATTATATTCGATGAATCTATTGTTGATGTGTGCTGTCTATATTTTGTCAAATTATACATTTTGTAACCTGTGCAAAAAAATAGAAAAAAAACAAAAAAAAACTAATATTCATACTAATGGCGCATCACATGACAGTGCGCCATTAGTATGACAAAGCATACTAATGGCGCATCACTGAAGAGTGCGCCATTAGTATGCCGAGGTTACTAATGGCGCATCTTGCTGCCGTGCGCCATTAGTATGCCAGAGCACCTGGGTATACATGGCCCCTGGGAGGCATACTAATGGCGCACTTTTGTATACACTAATGGTGCATCAGTGGTGCGCCATTAGTATATCAGATACTAATGGCGCACCAGGTGGTGCGCCATTAGTAAAATATACTAATGGCGTGGTACTAATGGCGCACCGCTAATGCGCCATTATTGGCCAAATTAGGTGCGCCATTAGTAGGCCTTTTCCTAGTAGTGCTACATAGATATATGTTTGTTTCATGCTGTTATCCTGTCCACCTTACTACTGAACTAGTTACCAAAATGAGTTGCATATACTACATTGTAAACCTAATATGTGTTTGTTTGTTTCTCTTTTAGAACGCAGATAAAATATTGGAGAAGAGTACCCTGTTATGCAATGGTAAAGGAAGTAATGCAGATAAGGTTAAAGATAGTGAGACATCCCTGTTGGTCTCCAAGAAAGCTGATAAAAACTATATTGAGGACACTGAGACAACCCCAAAGTCCTGTCTTGATGTAGCGCTCGAGTTACTGGTTACCACTGCTGGCACCAGCTCTTCGAACTCATTGCCTGAATCAGTTTGGCTTCTTGAGTGTCAACTTCAAGCTGAAAGACATCAATCAGATGTTATACGATAGGAAGCCGAAGGACTGAGGAAGTCCCTGCAGAATTCAGATGCATACTTTCTGGTGCAACAGCAAGCGCTGGAGGACTTAAGCGCCAAACAATAGAAAGTTAATAAGATTGCTAAGCATCTTGCCAGCATTATGGGTACCCAGGATATTGTTTCTTGAGCTCTTCTGAAGTGGTTTCCGTTCTGGACTTGTTTTGCTGCGCCGTTTATATGCTGCTGTGTTCCCTATATTTGCACTGGTGGCGAACTTTGGTGCCCAGTGGATGTAATATGTGTAATAGCCATGATAGCCTAGTGTAAGTTGCTTGCTTATTTATTTCCTTGTTGTCTTGTTTATTTGTTTGCTTGTAGTCAGTGCAGTTCTTTTTCTTCGGTTTGCTAGTGGCTGCAATAACCTATTTTTTAAAACTAGGCCACAATAACCATGGGCTAATATTTACTGTAGTGACATGGACCAACGGGCCGTAGGAACAGTGGGCCTTCCATGGGTCGTAGAAACAATGGGCCTTCTACGGGCCGTAGAAACAATGGGCCTTCTATGGGCCGTATCATCAATGGGCCTTATACGGGCCATATGATCGATTGGCCAAACATGGGCCAAACAAACTACATTATGGCTGTAAACGGGCTAGAGTTGGAATCGTCTGTTCATGGGCCGACCATAACGGGCCATCGTTCATAAGCCGTATTTGATGAAGCTATGAAAACGGCCCAACATTTAACGGACCACAAACGGGTCGACCGTAACCACGGGCTGAATTTGGCCCACAAGCAGAAAATGACAGTAACGGGCCATAAGTAAACGAATGCTGGAAATGAGCCCAAGAATAAATGGGCTTTGAGAAGGCCGAAAGATAACATGGGCTGGAAACGGGTCAATGGAATAACGGGCCATTAATGGGTGTAAAGTGATACACTATTCTATACAGGCCAGTTTCACCACGGGCCATTAATGGGTGTGAAGTGATACATTGTTCATTACGAGCCAGTTTCACTACGTGCCGTTAATAGGCCAAGAGTTACATAGGGCCTCATATGGGCCGAAAGACGTCATGGGCCATACATGGGCCAGAAGTGAAAACGGGCTGGAATCATATTAGATGGCCCAGATAACGCTACTAGTCCTAATTCGAATAGGGCGTAACAGGCCTTGGGTTAGCGGGTTGTAAATGCGCTATATGCGAACAGGCCGTTAACAGGCTTTCCATGGGCCGGCATGCCACCTTTTGACCAAGTCAAACGGGCCAGCCTTTTCACAGCAATGGGCCTCTATTAGGCCGTGCCACGTGTCGACGTATCATAGGCGCCTTCTGTCCAATGAGTGGATGACATCTGTCGCAGCGATGAGCCGACACGTTTTTCCTCTAGCCAATGATGATTTTACACGTGAAAAATCCCCATTGGTCGGGGCTGTTAACGGGTTATCGGATCCAAAACCCGACCAGATAGCTTAATGGCGTTCCGTTACGGTGGATGCCACATGTCGGTCACCCTTGACGAAAGCACTTCTGTGACGCGCGATTTATCGTCATGGAAGTGGACACTTCCGTGATGATAATTTTGGTAATGTCATGGAACACTTCTACGACAGCACATGTATGACTATCTTGATTCTGTCATAAATTTGTCATGGATGTACATGCATGACAAAAAACATGACCTACTGTGACAAACACGTATCATCACGGAAGTGTATTTTTTTGTAGTGCCTATGTGTGATGTTATAGTAACTAGCTATGTTACCACATCCCTCTCTTTCTTCATTAATTACATGCCACGTCATCTATTTTGCCTAGATAAGTGTAATGTTACCACCTATGTTACTTCCACTGTGGGTAGTCTAATAGTTCCAAACGCCTAACCTTGCCCGGCTAGGCTATAAACTGTTCTTGCTAAGGATCCAAACGTTCCCTAAGTAACTCGCACGATATTCCTATTCTATGAAGTTGTGCGTGCGTGTGTGTGTGTGTTTAACATCATGTGTGTGTGTTAGAGAGAGCGACACATCGACCGACTCCTATAGAAAGATTTCTGTGTAGTGTAAAATTTAGCCGCAAGAGTTGGTGCATCCTCTTCCGGGCGTTTGGTCGGGACAGGCGGACCGCTGCCACGCCCGCTCCCGACCAGCCTGGCCCACCCAAAGCCCCACCATCGCCCGCGGGTGCTTCCCGCTCGAAACGGTCTGCGCCGCTCCAAAGAATCGGTACCGCATTCATGCCCGGGCAGAGTGGACGCGACCTCTCACTGGCGCCTGCGTTGAAGAGAGAAGCGGGTTCAAGAGTGATGGTTGCTTCGTCCGTCCAACTTACTACTGGGTCTATGTGATTTGACAGCTCATTGGTCATTATTACTAACGTGGTAGGACTGCTGGATGTCCCACACTTTCGGTGAAAGGAGGTACTACTATATTACAATTTTCTCCATTCTTACAACGGAGGAGTGCGAGGGCAGTGAAAAACGTAGGCTAAGTGATTACATGGCCCACCTGACATTATCACCATATTTTCTGGACACTGTGTGACACCTAATTCTTTACATAGTACTACTAGAATAGTACGTACTGTAATTTATTAGCTAGATAAATTTGTACAATGCTACAAAGCTTCCAGTTTTTGTTTCATGTATCTTGCGTCCAAGGATGCCTAGTGCAACATTTCATCAAATACAAAGGAGACTAACATGCATGCTATTGCATCTCAATGATTGACAGATCATAGCCAATATGTACTCCCTCCGTTCCAAAATAAGTGTCTCAACTTTATGCAAACTTTAGTACAAAGTTATACTACTACTAAAGTTGAAACTTATTTTGGAACAGAGACAGCTAAAGAAAAAAAAGATCCATGCAATCCCTAGCCCATGAACCATAAACCCTAACCAGGCTTTAATTTGCTGGCAATGTTGGAGCTTCCGAAGAAATGAAGTTTGCAACCCTTTGACCATCGGATCATTTTGTGCAGTTTCACCAAAATCGAGATGAGCATCCCTGTGGCAAAGAAATTGAAGAAGCGTGATTAGAATAAGATTACTAGGACTAGTTGATGAGACATAAACTCATCACAAATACATTACGTATAAGACAGTAGAGGTATGTGCGGGGCAAAGAAGTAGAGAAATATCCACATGGAGTGATGTGGGCAGCTAGAGCAGTGGTGCAAGCCGACTGTAAAGGGAGTTGTACCTGAGGGATGTCAGGACATAGCTCAACCTAGAGGAGGGCGGCGGGAGGCGGCAACTGCCCACGTTGCGGCAGTGGGCAAGGGACGAAGGCAACCTCACTGGCTTTGTGAGAGAGAACGGCGGGGACTCCTGATCGGGACGTGCCGATAGTGGGTTTTCGCCATTGGTGACGGCGATCGCATCTACACTAAGCATCCACCCCTTCCCCCAGCGGACGTGATCCGCCGGGATGTTATAGATGTGGCCACAGTCATTTTGTGCGAGAGAGTGTGAAGAGAGCAACCCCAGTAAGCAACCGTGTAGGCTCGTCCTGCCTATGTATATAGTGGAGCGGTTTCCTTTTCTCTCCATATGAACCTATTTATAATGCGTACGTGCCACTGAAGAAAAAACCTTTATTTATAAATGACGCGGCACCTACTGCTCGTTCTCCTATAAACCTTGCCCTTGGCATCTCCAAAATATTAACCTTGCGATTGGCTCTTCGCCTCTTCGGGAAGTCGAGCAATAATGGTACTGCAGTATATATCATTCTGGCTATATGAGACGGAATGAATTGCTGCACCTCCACCATGTGGGCGAGGGTCGAGGGGCGAGGGAGAGTGCGTACTATTACATCCGTTTCAATATGGACTACATATGGAGCAAAATGAGTGAATCTACACTATAAAATACACGGCGGCATCTCTGGCTTGAACTTGGGCGGCCACTGCATCTGCCGTAAGGCGGGGGCCAAGGCTCGGAGCCCCCTGGCCCTAGCATTGGCATCGGTCACCGAGAATGGATGCGCGATGTCCGCCATGAGGGCGAAGCGCGGTGTTGGCGGAGCACGGGTCGACGGAAGGAAAGCTCCAGCGCACCCCTACCTGGCATGCCAAATGTCGGATTTCGGGTTCCGGCAGAACCCTTGAGGTTCGAACACTGGGGTGCGTAAGAAGATTTCCCCCTACCGAATCACGCTCTCAGCTTCGCCGTGATCTCTAAGCTGGCTCGATGAAATGACAACACAAGAGACACAAGATTTATACAGGTCCGGGCCACCGTTGTGGTGTAATACCCTACTCATGTGTGGTGGTCGTGGATTGCCTCTTGGGCTGATGATGAACAGTATAAGGGAAGAACAACCTCCTGAGGAGAGGTGTTCTTGTGCTTGGCGAGCTTGTGTGGATGAGGATGGTCTGAATGATCCGTCCAGATTCAGTCCCCTCCCTACTGTGGTGGCTAGTCCTATTTATAGAGGCCCTGGTCCTCTTCCCAAATATTGAGCGGGAATGGATGCAACAACGGCCAACTTGAAAGGGGACAACTAGTACAAGCTATCCTGACTAAAGGTGGCCTTCCCCTGTCAAAGGCGTTGGTGGTGACGCTGTCCTCGGCTCCATGATGACCTCCGTCCTGCCTTCGTGTTGGTCTTGGTCTTGTTGCACCGATATGGAAACCCTTGCATGATGCCTCGGTACTCCGCGCCTGCACTTGCCCCCTTTGAACCAAAGGGGAAACGAGGACACTGCGCGTGCTGGCGCCCTCCTAGAACTCGCCCAACCTTGGTCATCATGGCTTCCGTTACGGAAACCTCGCGAGGTACCCCTTGCCTTGATCTCTCCACCTCCCTCACGAGCCTGCCTGGTGAGGCCGCTCCTGAGGTGGCCTTGTGCCATCCGCCCCGCGAGGCTTGGCCCCTCGCGAGGGTCTTGAGTGTTGGTTGATGAAGACGGGCTGTACTGGGCCTCTAGTGGAGCCACGCCGTTGGCCACAGGCAGGCAAGTCTTGGGACCCCCGTTCCCAAAACGCCGACAAGGACCCCGTGGAGAGTGCTGGTTGAACAGTAGCCGGTGCAGGCTGGATGAACAGGAGCCCTTGGATAAACAGTCGCATGTGGAGGCTGGAGGAGGTCGACGGTGGATGAACAGTAGCCCATGGAGGCTGGAGGAGGTCGACGATGGAGATGAACAGTATCTCGTGGAGTCCTGTTTTGCGGTATGCCGCGCCCCTCCCAATGAACAGGACCCCGGTTACGACCATAGCGCTCCAACACAAGTCTGTTTTGCGCAGCCGGCCCCAATGTCTTGAAATATCATGAACAACAGATAGGGCTACCCATGGTCATTTACTCTGACAGCACCACACTCAACAACTTGGCCATGGGTTTGTCCAAGGCTCCACTGTCCTCCACAACTTCTCCTTTCCAGCGAACCACAAGAAGATCGTTGGAAAAACCGAAGGAGGACACAGCACTACCAGCAGAAAGAGGTACTCCTCTTCCCTTATTCATGCAAATCTTACGTCTCTGCTCACACTGTAGTCATCCCACGAAAGAAACTAGTTGAGCGCTTCTTGCTGCATCTTCTTCGTGATACTAAATGCACAAGGTTTCGTCCCATTTACTATTTCACCTTTGCTAGAGGTCAGTAGCCTGCCTGGATTTCAATTCAGGGTTAGTCGAACCGCACTTAAAAGAAGCAGCACCCACTTAGGCTCACGAAGCACCTAGTCCACCCGTTCACCAGGGAAGCAGAGCATCGGTGTCTATCATAGGGGTGTGGGGCACAGGAGCTGCTTGCGCCTGATCTGGAGGTCGGTGGGGCCTGAAGGGATGGCCGGGGGGCGGTGCCAAGCACAGCAGTGCAATGAGGTCCAGGGGAGGACGGAGGCAGGGGACTGGGCCAGTGGTCGCTGGCGTTTCAAGGAAGATCGTAACACTGACTGGCTGGAGGTAGATGAAGGCGATCTGCCCGTTCTTTGTACATCGGACGGTGCAGAAAAAATGGACCGACTATTTGTTTTCAGTCGACTGTTATTTTCATAGAATCCTGTAGTAATTTCGTGTGCCATGCATGTTGTAGAGCTATCATATGTCTCTCGTCATTTATTTCTCACCCGCCTGCTATCTGCTACCTATACACTGTACTACTTGTGCACACAGTTCACTCATACTCACACTATTGTTTTTTTATGCATGGGTATTTCAGACTCTGACGCAGTGTTGATGAGTACAAAAAAGAAAAGACAGAAGTTGCTCCAGTGTAATTCAAAGATAAGCACTAAGCGTTTCAACGCTCTAAAGGGGGAAGTGTTAGGAGAAGGAGATAGTAAACATAGCTCTGCAATTGATGATCTCAATTGCCACACACAACCATCCAAGGTTCTTACTTTAACTTTGTGCTGTCAAATGTGGTTGCATGTTGCATATAGTGTCTAGCTTGTATTGCTTCCAATTTGGTTAAATTGCATCTGCTTACTTTACACATTATACTTTTGATAATGACATGCCTTCCTGTTTTTGATACATACTACATATGTCTATTAACCATGTTTGTACATCAAACTAATGCTCTTTTGTATCCCTCCTCAATCACTTATGATGAGATAGTAACCCTAGTGGGTTACTTTGAGACGCGCTACTCGTTTAAAGAGTGCAATGTCATCCTCCCCACATGATTCTCAAGAAACAGCAAGGCTAAATGAAGATAGTCAATGTAGCTCTGTAGTTGATGACCGCAATTCCCCCACACCACCATCGCAGGTGCTTGCTCTTACTTGGCAGTGTGATATGTGGTTGCATGTTGCATATGGTGTCTACCTTGTATTGCTTCTATTAGGGTAAATTGCATCTGCTTAGTTAACACATTATACATGTGAATATGACATGCCTTCCTGTTTTTGGTACATACTACGTCTTTCTATTAACCATGTTCTTACATCAAACTACTTTTCTTGTGTATCCCTCATCAATCACTTCTGACGATACACCTTCAAGTTGACAGGGTAATATTGGTTGCACCTTGCATATCCTTTCAAACATGTATTGCCTCTAATTTGTTGAAGTGCCACTTATAATGAGACACATCTAACTTGGTAGAGTGATTTTGGTTGGATCTTTCATATGGTGTCTAGATTGCATTGCTTCCAATTTGTTGAAATGCCTACTGCTTAGCTTTTTTCATACATATTCCATCCTCCTACAATGTGGTTGCCATACATAAAAGTTGTGTTCGTCAGTATCATACATCAACGAATTTGGAAGTGCGAATTTCATTCTTTTTTCTTGTGTGTTTACTTGAAAAGGAAAAATCTAAAAGGACGAAGGCACGGAATGATGGTGGTCCTCTGGAGCAACCAAAACAGATGATGTGTGCAGATTCTGCTGCTACTCTCACTGCAGTGCAAGTTCCAAATCTCATCTCCCCTACTCCACAACCCCAGGTGCTTGCTCTAACATGGTAGTGTGATATCTGGTTGCATGTTGCATATGGTGCCTAGCTTATATTGCTCCTAATTTGTGAAATTACATCTCCTGAGCTTACACATTATACATGTGAATATGACACGCCTTCCTGTTTTTGGTACATACTACATCTGCCTATCACACCATGTTCTTACATCAAACTACTGTTCTTGTGTATCCTGCATCTATCGCTTATGATGAGACAGTCATGCCCATGGGTTAGTATGAGACGCACTACTCTTATAAAGAGTGTGGTTTCATCCTGTCCACATGATTCTCAAGAAACAGCAAGCCTAAATGAAGATATTGAACGTACCTCTGTACTTGAAGACCGCACTTCCCCTACACCACCATCACAGGTGCTTTCTCTAACTTCACAGTGTGGTATGTGGTTGCATGTTGCATATGGTGTGTAGCTTGTAAGGCTTCTAATTATGGTAAATTGCATCTGCTTAGTTTACACATTATACATGTGAATATGACATGCCTTCCTATTTTTGGTACACACTACATCTATGTGTTAACCATTTTCTTACATGAAACTACCTCTCTTCTGTATCCTGCATCAATCACTTACGATGAGACACCTTTATTCGTTACATATTGCATATTATTTCCAGCATGTTGCCATTTGTAGCTTCTAATGGTCAAATACATTTGTTAGGCCACCCTTTTAATTTGGCAGAGTGATATTTGTTTCATCTTTCATATGGTTTATAGCTTGCATTGCTTCTAATAAGTTCAAACACCTTGTGCTTAGTTTAAACTTTATACATCATACATGTCAATATGTCACGCCGTCCTGTTTTTCATACATATTCCATCCTCCTATCATGCGGCTTCCTTACATGAAAGTAGTGTTCGTCAGTATCATGCATCAATGAGTTCTGAAGAGCAAATTTTATTCCTTTTTCTTATGGGTTTGACTTGAAAAGGAAAAATCAAGAAAGAGGAAGGAAAATAGTAAGGAAGGCGATGATGGTGGTCCTCTGCAGCAATGTAAACGGAGTATCTGTATGGATTCTCCTTGTACTGCTAGTGCATTACAAGGTCCAAGTCTCCCCTCCCCTACTCCACCATCCAAGGTGCTTGCTCTAACTTGGCAGTGTGATATCTGGTCGCATGTTGCAAATGGTGTCTAGCTTGTATTTCTCCTAAGTAGTGTAAACTGCATCTTCTTAGCTTACACATGGTACGTGTGAATATTACACGCTTTCCTATTTTGGTACATAATATATCTGTCTATCACACCATGTTCTTACATGAAACTACTCTTCTTATGTATCCTGCATCAGTCACTTATGATGGGACACCTTTAAGTTGGCAGCGTGATATTGTTTTCTGTCTTGAATATGATTTCTAGCATGTAGTGCTTCTAGTTTGATGAACGCCACCTATGACGAGACAGTTTTAACTTGGCAGAGTGATATTGATTGCACCTTCCATATGGTGTCTAGCTTGCAGAGCTTCTAATTTGTTGAAGTGCCTTCTGCTTAGTTACCACATCATAGGTGTGAATATGTCAACCCATCCAGTTTTTTGTACTTATTCCATCCTGGTATCATGACTTTGCCTTTCATCAGAGTAGTGTTCGTTAGTATCATGCATGAATGAGTTCTGAAGAGAGAATTATATTCCTTTTTCTTGTCGGTTTGACCTCACAATGAAAAATCAATAAAGCGGAAGGAAATTGGTAAGGCATTAGATGATGGTGGTCCTTCCGAGCAACTGAAATGGAGGGTCTCTACAGATTCTACTTTGCCATCCTCCCAACAAGATTCACAAGACAACGCAAGGCTAGACAGTCAACGTAGCTGTGTAGATGATGAGCACATCTCCCCTACTCCACCATCGCAGGTGCTTGCTCTAACTTGGCACTATTATATGTGGTTGCATGCGTATGATGTCTATCTTGTATTGCTTCTAACTTTGTTGAATTGCATCTGCTTACTTTACACATAATGCCTATGAATATGACACGTGTTCCTGTTTCTAGAACATACTATATCTGACCACACCATGTTCTTACATCAGACTACTATTCTTGCATATCCCGCATCAGTCACTTACGATAAGGCACCTTTAAGTCGCCACTGTGATATTGGTTGTGTCTTGCATATGATTTCTAGCATGTACTGCTTCTAATTTGTTCAAATGCCATATATACAGTTTGAACTTGGAAGAGTGATATTGGTTGCATCTTTCATATGGTGTCTAGCTTACAGTGCTTATAATTTGTTGAAATTCCTTCTCCTTAGTTACCACATCATAGGTGTGAATATGTCATGACATCCTGTTTTTTGTACATATTCCATCCTCGCATCATGCGTTTGCCTTTCATCCGAGTAGTGTTCGTCAGTATCATGCATGAATGAGTTCTGAAGAGCGAATTTTATTCCTTTTTCTTATCGGTTTGACTTCACAATGCAAAATCATTACAGCTGAAGGAAATTAGTCCGGCAGTGGATGATGGTGGTCCTTCGGAGCAACTCAAACAGGGGGTCTCTATAGATTCTACTCCGCCATCCTCCAACAAGATTCGCAAGACAACACAAGGCTGGACAATCAACGTAGCTGTGTAGATTATGAGCACGTCTCCCCTACTCCGCCATCACACGTGCTTGATCTAACTTGGCACTATTATATGTGGTTTCATGTTGTGTATGATATCTAGCTTGTATTGCTTCTAACTTTGTTGAATTGCATCTGCTTACTTTACACATAATGCCTGTGACATGTGTTCCTGTTTCTAGAACATACGTGTATACGATGAGCACATCTCCCCTACTCCACCATCACAGGTTCTTGCTCTAACATGGAACTGTTATATGTGGTTGCGTGTTCCGTATGATGTCTAGTTTGTATTGCTTCTAATTTTTTTGAATTGCATCTGTGTAGCTTACAACTTATACCTGCAACGATCACTTACCCATAAGACACATTTAACTTGGGACTGTGATGTAGGTTGCATCTTGCATTGTCTTCTAGCTTGTACTGCTTCTAATTTCTTGAAATGGCACTTACGACGAGACACTTTTTACCTGATAGAGTGATGTTGGTTGCATGTTCATATGGTGCCTAGCTTTCATTTCTGCTAATTTTGTTGAAATGCCTTCTGCTTACTGTTTTTTCATATATATTCCATCCTCCTATCCTACGTGTGAAAATGCAATGCTGTCTTTTTTGTATATATTCCATCCTCCTATCATGCGCTTGCCTTACATCAAAGTAGTATTCGTCTATATCATGCATCAACCAGTTTTGCAGAGCTAATTTTATTCATCTTCTTGTGGTTTTGACTTCATAAGGCAATATCGGAAAATAGGAAGGAAAAGAGTAAGTTAGGGGATGTTGGTGGTCCTCCGCACCGACGCAAACAGAGACTCTCTAGATTTGCCACTGCTACTACTAATGAAGTTGAAGTCCTAAGTCTACATGATGAGTTCATCTCCCGTACTCCACCATCGCAGGTGCTTGCTCTAAGTTGACAGTGTGATAATTGGTTTCATGTTGCATATGTTGTCTAGCCTGTATTTCTTATATTTTGATTAAATTGCACTTGCTGAGTTTATACGTTATACATGTGCATATGACATGGCTTTCTATGTCTAGAATACAATGCATCTATCTATCATACCATGTTCTTACATCAAAGTACTGCTGTTGTGTATCCCGCATCAGTCACTCATGATTGGACGCTTTTAACATGGAGGTTTGATAGTGGTTGCTTCTTGCATTGATTTCTATGTTGTACTGCTTCTAATTTTTGGAATTGCCACTTATGACAAGACACTTTTAACTTGGCAGAGTAATATTGGTTGCATCTTTCATATGGTGTCCAGCTTGCATTACTTCTATTTTCTTGAAAATCCTTCTGCTTAGTTTACACATCGTAGCTATGAATATGTCACGCCGTCCTATTTTTCTTACATATTCCATCCTCATATCGTTGTCTTACATCAAAGTATTGCTTGTCTGTATCATGAATCAATGAGTTCTGAAGAGCGATTTTATTCTTTTGTGTTGTGGGTACGGCTTGACATGGCAAAGTCAAAAAATAGCAAGGAAAAGAATATAATAGGGAATGGTGTTACTCGTCAGGTGAAACGGAAAAGGATCTGCCCTCGATATCATGCTGGTACTTATAGTGAAGTAGAAGGTCCAAGTCCACCGGCTAAATCTACAAACACAGTATCACCTGCTCCACCAGCTGCAGCATCCGCTTCAACTGTACCAGCATCTCAATGAGTTACTCATTCATTTGCTCCAGAACTGGCCAGTTCCCAAGCTGCCTTCACACCTAACACTACTTCCGAAGCACTCCTGACACAATAGGACTTGGAAAGATCAGATGAACCTCATGAGCATCGACACCAAGACGGTACCTGACTGAGTCAAGTTGCAGTTGCATGCTCCTTTATATGTACTCTCATAGTTTGATGTACACTAGCACTTTCCATATTTGTTTTTTAACTAGCACCATGGCGCAAGCGGAAATAGACATCAGGGATAATGCTGGACAGATTAACAAAATCTAAAGGAGGAAGAATGGAGATCCATTCTGAGGCAGGTTTAGAAAGGCCACGTGATGCTACAGAGTCAGCCAAGTAAGTATCAGAGGCAGCCGTTGCCGTTAGGTGTCATGCACGCATCCTCCCAATGTGGATCCAGTATATGAATGAGAAAGACAATACCCAGTTTAACACCTTCCTTGACCATTTATCTGTAAGTAATGTTATTCATCGCAATTAGTAATATTGTGTTGCTTTGTCCCATACTTTCTAGCTTCCTCCTAATAAGACTCACATTCTTTTTTCAATAGATGAGGTTCAAGTTGGATCCGAAAGGTGATGCAACTAAACAAGCATGCACTCGTGTTATTTAGTCTGCTCTGCAACAGTATCGGTACCACCTTAGAAAATCTCAGTTTGAAGGCAAGGCTAATAATGAAATCGCCCAAACATCTCTAGTGGAATATATTATAGATGAAGACTGGACAGCCCTTGTTAAACACTGGTCTGATCCAAAGTATCAGGTAGGCTATATGTATTTGATCAGACCACATATTGAACTTGTATTTATGTATGTGCCTTAAAAGTGTATCTTCTTCTACACTAACTTTTTGAAGAACAAGACCAACCGTTCTAAAGTGAAATTCCAACAGACAACAAGATCTCGTAGCTATATTGCACACTGCGAGGCTCTTGTAAATAGCTGCTACTTCCTTCTTTTTTCTGTGCCATATTATCGTATCTGCTACTTCCTTCTTTTTTCTGTGCCATATTATCGTATCTATATTGACTTGTTCCAAATACAGAGGAAAGCCCATGCGGACCAAAAAGAACCTGAACCAAATGCAACGAAAATATTCAAGGATTGCCACACCAGCAAGATGAAGGGCATGAGCACACCAGTTCAAGCCGCTGTTGTAAGTCCTGACTCCTCCTGCCTTTGAACTGATTGGTACTATGATGTGTTCATTTAACTGCTTGGTTTGCAGCCAATGTCAGTTACTCTGTTCACTTTTATACATAGTTGTCTTAACGTATCATTTCACCTTACATGGTTTAAAAGAGATGAAGGATATTCTTTTGGTCTTGATCTGTAATCTAGTTGTGATGTTCACGTGCAAACACAATGATAAAATAGCATGTTTGTTTTATATCTGTTCGCCCATGATATGAATGATGTCATACTATGTTCATCCTACTTTAAACCATGTCTCTTTATCCTTAGATGTCAACGAATGTGAATAAATAGACAATATAGTAGGTATGCTACATGGGCATATGTTCCGAAAGTGATTTTATTATGTAGTTGGCACTACAATACATGCTAATGTATTACAGTAGTGCACCAAAATAAGTTATGTATAAACGTGTAACCTACTTTGTTTGTTTTTGTCTCATTAGTAACTTATCTAGTACACTAATGTACAAGTTCAAACTTTCAGCAAGCTATGAAACAAATGATTGAACAACCACAAAAACCTTAAGGTGATGAGGCTACCACATGCACAATGTCACCTCTTGATGTAGTGCGTCAGTATCTCTCCACTAATACTGCAAAAAGCACCTTCCTGCATAATTCTGGGTTGGTTTTCAAGGTAACCTCGTCCAAATCGCCTACTGAAAAAAATCTTCTGGCTACACAAGTCCAATCCCAAATGGACATTGTTTCGGAAACAAGAATAGTGGTTGACAAATGTCGTCAAGATATGAATGGTTTTGAAACCAGACTATCAGACATTCGCTTCTTTGTTCAAGAGCAATGGCGGAAAGAAGGTGAAGATCGTGCTGCTCCATCAGATTCTATAGCCTGAAACATTAGCACTCAGCTCAAATGAACCGTGCTTCTATACATTTGATGGTGCTTTTATCTGCAAGGACTGTAAACTTTATGCCAATAGGCCTTTTGTTGTATGGTTGGAATTTATTTTGTTGTGATACAACATTTACGATGGTGCCAAAGGCTGCAGTAATTATGACGCTATTTTTGTATAGTGTAGGTTTATCTTAGTAATGTATTCGGCTGAAAGCTTCGTAGGAGCCCAATATGGCAACATTCATCGGGCCTATTCCAGTTGGGCTAAAAACGATTATGGGACAAAATTTTCATGTAGCCGACTAAAAATATCTAGGCCTAAATCAACATAAGCTTTCATATTTTTCAGGTAGGCCTGTGCCCATAGTGGGCCTTTAACAGGCTGTCGGATGTTGGGTTCCGGCAGACCCTTAAGGTTCGAACTCTGGGGTGCGCACGAAGACCTCTCCCCTACCGATCTACGTCCGATCGCCTTGAGGGATCTAAGCTAAAGCGATGAAGAACACGAGGGACACAAGATTTATACTGGTTCAGGCCACCGTTGTGGTGTAATACACTACTCCAGTGTCTGGTGTGGTGGATTGCCTCAAGGGCTGATGATGAACAGTACAAGGGAAGAACAGCCTCGCGAGAGGTGTTCTAGAGCTGGTGTGATGAACTGCTTGGGTGAGTTCGATCACCTCTCTCTCTAATGAGCACTCGATCTGTTCCTCCTTTCCTCTGTGATGGCTAGTCTTATTTATAGAGGCCCTGGTCCTCTTCCCAAATATTGAGCGGGAAGGGCGCCAACAATGGCCATTTTGAAGGGGAACATCTAGTACAAGTTATCCTGACTAAAGTTGGTCTTCGGCTGCCAAAAGCACTGGTGATGATGCCGTCTCGGGCTCCACAGTGACCTCCATCCTGCCGCTCCGCTGGTCTTGGTCTTGTTGCACTGAACTGGCAACCTTTGCCTAATGCCTCGGTTCTCCACACCTGTGCTTGAACCCTTTGCACCAAAGAGGAAACAAGGACACTGCGCAGGCCGGCGCCCGCCTGGCGCCCACCTAGTCTTGATCGTCATGGCTTGCATCACGAGCACCTCGCGATGTACCCTGCCTTGATCTCTCCACCTCCTCGCGAGCCTGCCTGGCGAGGCCGTTCCTGAGGAAGTTGTGCAGCGTCCGCCCCGCGAGGCTTGGCCTCTCGCTTGGGTCTTGAGTCTTGTGCTGATGAAGATGGGTCGTACTGGGCCACCACTTGAGCCACGCCGCAGGCCGTAGGCAGGCAAGTCTGGGGACCCCCGATCCCAGAACGCCAATAGTAGCCCCCGGGCCCAAGGCGCACTCGGACTTGGCTTAGCAGAGAAGCGAAGGGGCAAGTGCGGAGCACCGCTGGCCCCATCAGCCTGCAGCCTTGGGCGCAGCGTGGCAGTTGATTGGACGTGGGCGTCTTCGCTTCCCCATGCTGCCTCGGCAACTGCTCGACCTGACAAGTCCCTTAGGCCAATGGCGCCGATTCGCTGGTTCTCAGCGAAATAGGAGGCAAAGGCACCCCGAGAGGGTACCTATCTGCTTCCGCCGAAGAAGCGGCCTGTCCCCGGCCGCTGCGACGTGGTCACATGGCACGAGGCATCGCGGCCCTAGTACGAGTGGCCGCTGCCTGGGTTTCCTCTGCCCTTGTACGCCCGGATCGAGGGCCCTAGAGAAGAAGGCGCCGAGCGTCACCGACGATGTCGCCGGCGATGCCGGCGAGTCACGGCGGTGCACGTCGTCACCCCTGGAGTCCATGCCGAAGGCTCTCCTCGCGAGCTCGTGCTTCACGCCACCATGCCTCCAAGCTCTTGGATTCGCCGTCCTCCCTCCTTCACCTTCGATATGCCGCTGAGTGGGTCTCTGGAGCTCTGGCTGCAGCACGCTGACTGCAGCACCCTTGCGACCAGAGCGGAGGTTGCGGTCGTCGCTCCGGGCAAGGTCTTCATGACCCGGGGCTGGGGCGAGATCGCAGGGTCTGCTGGACAGGGGGTGCCCTCGTAATTCATTTGGAATACGATGGCGCCTCCTTGATGTTCTTCAAGGTCTTCGACGCAGAAGGACGCCGGCTAGAGTGCTGTCCCAAGGGATGCGGCCGGGGCATCGACGTGGCGAGGCCCAGGCCCGCCAATCGCTTCCCCAACAGCTCCGCAGGCAGCAGCGGAGCAGCCGGAGGATCCAGCGACTCCCCCGAGCTTCACGTGACTCCGAAGACGAGCGACGACAGCTATGATCCCCCAAGCTCGTGTCGTGCCCGGAGCAGGGCAGGTGCATCGGGCCGCCGACGCCACTGATCTGGATGGGGTTGGCACCGGCGCTTGTCGGCCCACTGTTGATGATGGCGTCTCCTACGGAGGTCCACTTGGTTAACGCTCCTTAGGATTAGCACCTTTTGTTCCCTGCGAGGAATCGAAGTAATGCCCCGTGGGGGTATGTAAGGCGCCTGCCATGTCTTTTGTGAATATTATATCCTTATTATGAATTGATGCGAGATGCGTGTCTCGTCCCGGCTCGGCTCCCCCTTTTTTCCTCGCGAGGGCTTGGTGCTCTACACTGACCGGTCCCGGTCCCCAGGCAGGCTTCAGCCGTCGCTGGTGTGCAAGGTCGCGATGTCGTGGTCAAGGCCAGGAGGTGAGCGGCCCAAGGTCTAGTAAGAGCCCCTGAGTCGCGATGCTCAGGAGGTCCCCTTTAGCACTCAAGCAGCCTCCGTTGGGCGAGAAAGGAAGGCAACGTCGCCGTGACAGGGCTGCACTAGGCGAGGGTTTTGCGTTGAGTTGATTTAGCTTTTGCGTGACTTATCTCATAAGTTTGGAGCAGTTCTTCGGTGAGGTGCCGGGCCTGTGCGCCGGCAGCTGGGGTGTTGCTAGGTCAGGCCCTCGTGAGCTTCTCCCCTCTTCCCCGCACTTTCCTTCATGCTCTACATCCTCAGGCCCCGGCCCTCGAGCGAGATCAGCCACCGCTGGTATGACAGGTCGCGATGCCATGGGTCAAGGCCAAGGGGTGAGGGCTGGAGAGCCAGTAAGAGCCCATGAGTCACAATGCTCAGGCGCCCCCCTTTCAACGCGCGAGCGGATCGTACGGGAGAGAGGGAGAGGGAGCTCACGACGCCCCCATGCTATTCCTTAGGCGGATCCTGCACATCAACATGAGGAAAAACAAGGTCTGCCATTACGGTTGCCAGCCAACCATTGGTTGCTCCGAGGGAGTGATTGGGGCACTGAGGGCCTGGTGAGGTAGGACTATGCGGGGCTGCCGCGGCTAGAGCTCGACCACTCAGATTTGTCGGTGTTGCAGGGACGGACCCATGCGCAAGCGCAGTGCTAGAGCGAGCGGCTCCAAAAGTAGGTGTCAATCGAGCAGGCGATTATCTCAAGCAGGTTAATCATGAAGACGCAAATCAAATTAGATAGATGCAGAGAAAGGCAAATGCCACTGGGTCAGGCCCGAGTGGCTTGGGGATGATGCAGCCCTGAGGGCGCTCCCAGCTGAAATGAAACTTGAAAGAAGTCACCTGATACCATTGCAGAACGAGTGTCGGAGTAGTTGGTGGTGCGCGGTGAAGAAGCCAATCCTCACGAGCCCTTGGGACTCGGAGCCTCGGGAGGCTCAGGAGGTCCAGGCGGCTCGGTGAGGTCCATCTCCATCTCCTCCAGGAACGCGCGATGCTTGGCCACCTGAGCTTCCAGAATGCTTCTCATCAGGCGCTGGTGGGCTGCAGCTGCGTTCGGCAGGCCGAAGGGCATGCGAACGTAGCTGTGTAGTGGGCCCGCACAACACCCCACGCGCGAGGGCCAGAAGCACTCCTGAGACGCGACTCGATTGAGCCCTGGGTAGTCGATGCTGACGCGCAGCCTGCCATCCTCGCCTGGATGGGGAGCTATGCTGGGCAGGCGGCGGTTGCCGCGCAGGACTCTTGATTCCTGCAACTGTTGAGCGACCTTGGTGATGAACCCCTAAGGTTGGGCCCTCCTTTCCTTATGCCTTCCCGAGGGAAACGTGCCGCGGAGCACGCCTCCAAGTGGTGCCCAAGCGCCTCCCTCGTGATCTTGGCAAAGTTGGTGGCTCCCTAGGAGAGAGCCCCCGAGCCCCGCCCGAGGAGGGCACCGGGCACGCCTTCCTATGCAATGGAGGGTGGCGCCCCTTGGATGGGTGCAAGTCCGGATGTGGCGCCTCCGGAGGTGCCTGCCTCCTGAGGCCTTGAGCTAGGTAATGTATTCTTCTTCTTGGGAGCTGCTCCTGGGAGGTTTCCACTCTTGCTGCCTAGGTCCTCGATTGACACAGCTTGGAAGGCGCGCTCAAGGGAGCTCACCGCATCCTTCTCTTCACAGGGGACTGTGATGACCCCGCCACTTCCTGGCATCTTGAGGACGTTGTAGCCATGGCGAGTCATTGCCATGAACTTGGCCAGGGCTGGATACCCGAGGATGGCATTGTATGGTAGGCGAATGTGAGCGACGTTGAAGTCAATGAGCTCGGTGCGGTAGTTGTTGCGCTGTCCAAAGGTGACAGGAAGGCGGACCTGCCCTATCGGGACAGTGGTACCATCAGTGACTCCTGAGAAAGGCTTGGTTTGGCTGAAGCTGATCATATGGCACTTGGATATTGTTGAACGTCTCAACGGACAAAACATTGAGTCCTGTGCCGCCATCGATGAGGGTCCTGGTGACTTGCACATTGCTGATGATTGGGGAACAGAGCATTGGGAGGACACCGGCCGTTACCGCGCACTTGAGCTGATCCACTGAGCTGAATGTGATGGCGCACGCAGACCACCTGAGAGGGCGCGTGGCCTCAAGCTTGGGGAGGACTACATTCACCTCGCAAGCAAACTGCTTGAAGATGCGCTGTGAGGCTTGGGCCTGAGCGCCGCCCAAGATGCAAGCGATTGCATGTGGCTCCTGGAAGCCCCCAGGGCTCTCGTCTTGATGATGGTCTTCATTCCTTCTTGGTGGTGGTGGCAGAGGAGGAAGGCATGCGTTGCCTTGCGGGCGATCCTCACGAGGCTGATCTCTCCAAGCTCCCTCGTGAGGCTGGTCCTGCCAGCGGTCCTCGCGAGGCTGGTCACGCCACCCTTGGCGAGGGCCATGGTCGTCCCATCATCCTCCACCTCTTGCTCCACCTCGGCCGTAGCCCCGATCGTTGCGCTCGGGGCGTCGACCAACACGGCCTTCTCGCACGGCCCTGAGCTCTTGGCATTCGTTGGTGTTGTGAGTATGGAGATCGTGGTACACACAGTACCGGCTGCCCTTGGACGACTCCGGCTGGTCCCTGCCATGCTTTGTGTCCGGTTCTGCCGCGAGCACAGTTGCTCCCTTGCGCTTCACATCCTTGGCCTTGGCTTTCTTCTCTTCTGGGTCTGCTACCGGGAGCTCAAGAAGGGAGAGGCGTCCTCCTCAGCCCTTGCGCACTTGGTCGCCGGGTTGAACAACTCCAGTGACGTACACATATCTTCGTGGATTGCCAGCTCCTCCTTCATCTTGACGTCGCGGACGTAATCAGAGAACACTGAAATGATGGCCTCCTCGGTCACCCTGGGAATCTTGAGGTGAGCATTGTTGAAGCGCTGGATGTACTTCTGCAAGGTCTCTCCGGGCTGCTGCTTGATGCGGCGTAGGTCACCCACGGCCGGCGGACGGTCGCGAGTGCCCTGGAAGTTGGTGATGAAGCGGGTGCGCATCTCATCCCAGGAGGAGATCGTGCCAGGAGCCAGGTTGAGGAGCCAGGTGCGGGCGCCATCCTTGAGTGCCATGGGAAACCAGTTCGCCATGACCTTTTCGTCCCCGTTGGCGGCTTCAATGCCCAGCTCGTAGAGCTGTAGGAACTCCGCGGGATCGACAGTGCCGTCATAACGAGGAGGCAGGTCAGGCTTGAACTTGCCTGGCCACGCGACACTGCGTAGCTCGGTGGTGATGGCGCGGCAGCCTGCGATGGCCACCGGAGCCTTATGCTGATGCTGGGCTTGCTCCTGGGGATTCCCGTGCACCGCTGCCTGGAGCAGCGCGGGGTCTTGACGTGGTGGCGCAGGGATGCGGTCATGGCGCACCGGTGCCGGGAGCACGCGAGCACCGTCTAGGGGACAAGGGATTTTTGGCAGCTCATTTCTTGTCGCGCGGGCGCCGAACACGGTGGATCTCGTCCTGGGGCCGCGTGCCTTGGAGCCAGGGTGCCTTCTTGGGGAGGAGGTGGCGGACGCACCTCCAGGTCTGCGCCTCCTGCACAGGACAGAGGGCGAGGCAGTGAGAGGGACAACACAGGAGAGCCCCCTGCGGCGTTGACGAGCTCGGTGATGCGGGCGAGCCAGTCCTCGTAGAGGTCGTTGACGGGACGGTAGTGCAGGAGCTCACACGCCAGGAGCAAAGCGGCGTGCGCGTCCGTGGGGGCGCGACGGGCATGGGACGACGAACCGGCTGGAGTCAGCGACGGGATGGCGGTGCGGCCTTCCCACCGCATCGAAGGATGCATAGATGAGGCCTTCTACTCGTTCCCCGCCGGGCTGGTGGCGGCATTGGCGGCAGGCGACGGGGAACAACGGGGACACCCACCGACAGGAGCCGTCTGGGCGACGCGGGTGGCGAGAGCATCCCAACGCTCGGCGCGAGCCAGGCGAGCGTCGGCCATGGACACGACGGAAGATCGAACGCGAAACAGTGGAAGAAAGATTCCGGCGCACCCCTGCCTGGCTCGCCAAATGTCGGATGTTGGGTTCCGGTAGACCCTTAAGGTTCGAACTGTGGGGTGCGCACGAAGATCTCTCGCCTACCGATCTACGTCCAATCGCCTCGACAGATCTAAGCTAAAGCGATGAACAACACGAGGGACACAAGATTTATACTGGTTTGGGCCACCGTTGTGGTGTAATACCCTACTCCAGTGTGTGGTGTGGTGGATTGCCTCAAGGGCTGATGATGAACAGTACAAGGGAAGAACCGCCTCGCGAGAGGTGTTCTAGAGCTGGTGCGATGAACTGCTTGGGTGAGTTCAATCACCTCTCTCACTAATGAGTACTCGATCTGTCCCTCCTTTCCTCTATGATGGCTAGTACTATTTATAGAGGCCCTGGTCCTCTTCCCAAATATTGAGCGGGAAGGGCGCCAACAACGGCCATTTTGAAGGGGAACATCTAGTACAAGTTATCCTGACTAAACTTGGTCTTCAACTGCCAAAAGCACAGGCGATAACGCCGTCTCGAGCTCCACGGTGACCTCCATCCTGCCGCTCTGCTGGTCTTGGTCTCGTTGCACTAAAATGGCAACCTTTGTCTGATGCCTCGGTACTCCACGCCTGTGCTTGCCCCCTTTGCGCCAAATAGGAAACAAGGACACTGCACAGGACGACGCCCGCCTGGCACCCACCTAGTCTCGATCGTCATGGCTTGCGTCACGAGCACCTCGCGAGGTACCCTGCCTTGATCTCTCCGCCTCCTCGCGAGCCTGCCTGGCGAGGCCGTTCCTTAGGAAGTCGTGCGTTGTCCGCCCCGCGAGGCTTGGCCTCTCACGAGGGTCTTGAGTCTTGTGCTGATGAAGATGGGTCGTACTGGGCCACTACTTGAGCCACGCCACAGGCCGTAGGCAGGCAAGCCTGGGGACCCCCGTTCCCAGAACGCCGACACAGGCCTAAACATAATGTGTGCCCGTAGTAACAATAGGCCGTTTACAGGTGTAAATATCTCGAGCCCATAAAAAACATGGGCCTTCAATAGTCCGAAAGTGAGATTGGGCCCTGATTGTGCCAAATAACCCACTGGTCTTAGCAGGCCGAAATGGTGGCACATTTACAATGCGAATCGTTCACAGGCGAAAATTCGGACGGGCCGTAAATGCGCCGACCTACTACACGGGCCTTTAATAGGCCAGAAGTTCGGTCGGGCTTGATTAGTGTCATTTTTATATGGGGCGTTAATAGGCCCGATGTGACGTTGGGCCACATATGGCCTATGGATTTCGTCCGACGTTAACAGGTCTAAAATCACAATAGGCTGAAAGTGGCCAAAATCTATAGTGGGCCTCTAACACGCCAAATGTCAGACATGGCCGAATATGACCCAAATCCTTCACAGTCGTTTATGGGCCGAAAGTTTCAATGGCCTATAAATGGGCCCAAATGAAGCAAGACCTTTAACAGGTTGGAAATACACCGGGCTGTAATTTGGCCCAAATACTTAGCAGACTGTTAACGGGCCAGAAGTGACCATGGGCCGCGATGATGACAAGTTTAGGACGAGCCATTGATGGGCCGATTTAACACTAGCCGTATGGGCCTTAGCTGAGAATGTTGGGCCTTTAGCTGGGCTGGCCCATTATGGTCCGCTAAATCTCGTGGGCCTTTAGTTGGGCTATCCCATTTAAACTTTATGGGTCGGGCCCGTCCATGTGTCAACATATCATATGCGCATCTCAATCATTGGATGAGTGACACCTGTGCCAACGCGGAGCTGACACGTGGTTCCGTCGGCCAATGAGAATTTTCCACGTGGAAAATGGGCATGGCTGTTAGCGGGTTATCGGATCCAAAACCGGAGCCGATAGCTTAACGGAGCCGTTATGGTGGATGCCACGTGTCGGTCACCCTTGATGAAAGCACTTCCATGATGCGGCATTTATCATCATGAAAGTGGACACTTCCGTGATGATAATTTTGCTAAAGTCATGGAACACTTCTATGACAGCACAGGTATGACTATCTTGATTCTGTCATAAAATCGTCATGGATGTACATGCATGACAGAAAATGTGACCTACTGTGACAAACATGTATCATCACAGAAGTGTATTTTTTGTAGTGCTAGTAGTACGCTCTCTCCTCGCCCATGCGCGCGGTGGCTCGTAGACGAGGAGAACCTTTTGCTTTTACTACTCCTACAACAAGCTCTCCCTTGCCCACGCGGTGGACGGGACATGCAACAGTTGATTCGATATTGTAGAAGTAGTAACATCATTGTCCGACTTGTCGAAGAGGCGAAGAGCCAAGCGCAACCCGAACATGGTAGTCTTATGTGTAGGAGAGGGGCGTGGTGTGGCAGTTTTGTGGCAATCCTTTTCTAGTATTGTTGTTTGCGTCCAATAGGTGCCACCGTCGGATGTAGGTATTACGGTTATTGTGGCAATTGCTAGTTACAGATATCTTACGAAAATCAAATAATCCCAAAACAAACCCGACCATGTTTCTTGTTTCTTTGTTTTTAATGCCTTGAGACATACTACTACCTAGCACCGCATGCAACGGTCAGTTCATTCAATGCAATCGTATTAATTAGCAAATAAATATTAAGTTCTCTTGTTTTCCTCTCCACCTTGGTTGCGGTGCATAATGCAGTAGTCTCTTTTTGACACGCATTTACCTTGATATGGATGGAATGCCAACGAGGGGGAGGGTAGCGGTTCCCAAAACATTGAACGATCAATGGTGCATCCTCATTCAATTATCAGGCAGAGGGAATTAATTGGAGAAGCAGAATGGAGCCAGCACAATGTTAATGCAACACAGTTTGGACTCTCATATAAAAGCACCCCACCTCTCTAATCGATCTACTCCTAGTCTCTGCGCAACACTGCTGACTCCAATCCAAGACCAAGGACCAGAAGCCACAAGCACCCATGGCATCGATGGACGCGAGCGGTAGTCCGCTGTGCCAGATCATCCAAGACGCCGGCCTATGGCCTCGCACTGTGCAGCGTTTCCAGACGGTGCTGGAAACCATCAGCGTAATAGCCCTCGTCGACGCCGGCTTTGCCTCTCACATGGGCGAGATGATGGTCTGCTCCATCCGCAAGTTCACTGCCATCAAGAAGCGCATGGACGACCTTGCCGTACTCCTCCAGCCCGCGCACCCAGGCTCCTCGTTGCCTTCCACCTTCATTGGTCTCCAAGGTGACGAACTCTTTGAAGCACTGGTAGCCCTGCAGCGGCCGGAGGTCAGGACAAAGAATGTGCACGTCGAGGCCGCACTCGCTGCGCAATGGCTCGCCATGCAAGAAAGCATCGACCTACACATCCACGTCTACGAGGAAATCATCTACATAGGCCACTACAAGGCCAACAAGGATAGAAAGACGTTGGCCATCTTCCACCGGCTGGAATCTTTGGACGCCATTGTTCGGAAGCACTTTAACCTGGCCACGAAAGCTGCTGCTACTTAGCCGCCATTCGGTGGGCCAACACCCTGAGTTAAGGAGGAGTAAGTCGTCGATGCATCTTTCTTCTTGCCTCCTGTAACCAGCACTGCATCGCCTCATGGCCTTAATGTTTTATTAGTGTATGACATTTTTATTCAAGTCGTAAATGACATCATTGTTCGATTTCTCGAAGAGGCAAAGAGCCAAGCACAACCCGAACGTGGGGGTTGTGTACGCTCGCGTGCCAATCTTATATGTGAGGGAGGGGGCGTGGTGTTGCAATTTTGTGGCATTTCTTTTGTATTGTTGTTTGCGTCCAATAGGTGCCACCGTCGGATGCAGATCTTACGATTGTTGTGTCGATCCCTTACGAAAACCTTACAATCCCAAAACACTTAGGCGTGATGGATTAACTCCACCTCATTTCTTGTTTCTTGACATGAATAAAGGAATCAACCAAAAGATACATGGGCATGTATGTTTCAATGCCTTGAGACTACCTAGCATGGCATGCTGCGGTCAGTTCATTTCATGTAACGGTAGTACTATAGTAGAAATATTAAGTTCTATCATTTCCCCTCACCTTGGTCGCGGTGCACAATCTAGTAATGACTACTCTCTTCTTGACCCGCTTTTACATTGATGCGGCTGGAATGCCAAGGAGGGAGAGGGTAGCGGTTCCCGAGACATTGAACTGTCAATGATGCATCCTCAATGAGCATACAGAGAGAATTAATTGGAGAAGTAGAATGGAGCCAGCATGTTGTGAATGCAATGCAGTTTGGACTCTCATATAAAGGCGCCCCACCACTCCAATCTAGCTAGTCCTAGTCTCTGCGCAACATTTCTAACTCCAATCCAAGACCAAGTGAACAGAAGCCACAAGCACCTATGGATGTGATGCACATGAGTGCCAGTCGGCTATGCCAGATCATCCAAGACACCGGCTTGCAGCCGCGCACTGTGCAACGTTTCCAGATGGTGCTGGCCACCGCCAGTGTTGTAGCCCTCGTCGATGCCGGCTTCGCCTCTCGCATGGACGACATGATGGTCCTCTCCATCCGCAAGTTCACCGCCATCAAGAAGCGCACGGACGACCTTGCTGTACCGCTCTAGCCCGCGCACCGAGGATCCTTGTTGCCTGCCACACTCATGGCCCTCCATGTTGACGAACTCTTTCAAGCCTTGGTGGCCCTGCAGCTGCCAGAGGTCGCGACAAAGAATGTGCATGTCAAGGCTGTGCTCGCCGCGCAACACCTCGCCATGCAAGAAACCGTTGACCTACACATCCACGTCTACGAGGAAATCGTCTACATAGACCACTACATGGCTAGGGAGGACAGAAAGACGTTGGCCTTCTTCCACCGGTTGTAATCTTTGGACGCCATTGTTGAGAAGCACGTTGACCTAGCCATGAAAGTCGCTGCTACTTAGCCGCTACTCGATGGGTCGGCGCCCTGAGTCGAGGAGGAGGAGGTCATCGATGGATGCATCTTTCTTATCACCTCCTGTAACTAGCACTGCATCGCCTCATGGCCTTAATGTTTTATTAGTGTATGTCAGTTTTATTCCAGCCATAAATGACATGTGTGATCCCTTGCTCTTATTTGGTGTTAATTATATGTAGTATCACTGTCTTCATCCTGGGGTACTACTTAGGTCCTGGTTTATGGTCAAATTTTGGTGACATGCATGAACCTTTTGTTTGTCAAATAGATGGTTAAATTTTGCCACACATTACGATGGGGAGCAATAAACCAGGACGGAGGTAGACTGGTCACGATCGTGTTTTGTGTCAAATTTTCACTTCAGGGACCCAACCTACATGGAGGGAGTATATATATTGGTGCGACAACCAAACTTATATATTCAAAACTGAGAATTACTACATGTCACGAGTTCAAAATGAGAAAGTGGAACTAGTATTACAACATGCATGTGTCGTTTGCATCGCACCCTAAACTGTCATTCTGGCCCGCCGCTCATCGCTCATTGGCTTGGTATTTTCTATGTATGAGTTATAAATAGAATGCCGCGTTTGCGTCGCACCCCCACACGGTCTGTCTGGCACGCCGCTCAAGCCAAGGAACGCTTGTTGTGTTAGCATTTTCACTGTCAGGTGGGGCCGCAGTTGAGCAAACCGACTATCGACAAATCCCCACCCCGCGCACCATGCGTCGGCTGAGTTAGAATTAGAAGGGAGAAACAAGGGAGAAGATCTAGCTGTAGCACGGATGCTGTTGTCAGATGGGACTCATGTTAATAGAATAGGAGTACTGAGTACTCGTACGTCTAGTACTGAGTACCGCTAGGTGGGTGCATGCGACCTATACCTATCATCAATTTAGGTCTCCTTTTTGAACCGCAGCTACGGTTCATAGTATATATTTTTCACACATTTTTCCTCATGTATGTACTCCTAGGCTATTTCCACGTGCCTCCTTTCGCCGACAGGTGGGAAAAAGCATCTGGGTCGTATTGCATGCATGACTTGGAGCAAATGCAACCATGCCGGCGTACTTTACATTTCAGACATGACGAATTATATGCAAACCCCCGCAGAAGAATAAATAAATAATTGAATTACTATGTGCAAACCGGATTATTTTCATAGAAACCGGAGCACGCCCATTAAATTTTGGACATAACACATTTATAAAACACGACTAACCTAAACCACTCTAAGGGCCTCTTTGATTCGCAGGATACTGAAAACACAGGAATGGGGAAAGTATGATGGCGATGAACCGAGAGGAGGAGTAAAAGGAGGAGTATTGTACGTGCTAGAGGCTGGACTGTAGCACATTGTTTTTTATGGCCATATCATCACATTGTTTTCTATGGCCTATCGCCCGTTGGTTCACTGGGCTACCGTGTTTCACACTCCTCTGACGTGAGTAGTAGTACATATACATAGTACTATATATACTGCATGATTATTTGCTCCTTCTTAATTTGCCAACATGTGCGAGAGCCAGCATCCGGGTCGACGTGTCATGCACCAGATTACAGTGGGGAACGGAAGGGGGGCATCACCCCGGTCGTAGCGCTGGAGTAATAATGACTATATTGAGTAGTCATATCACAAGACCCCATCTTTCTAGTAGTAATGAGCCGTCAAATTGCACAACCCTACATTTCCAGCAGTAAGTTGAATCCGCTACTCACTCACCTGCCTCGCCTCTCCGTCAAACCGGCTACGCGAAAATTGTCGCACGTACTGCACGGTAAAAGCCCCGCCCTCAACTTTTAAATACTCATAGTATAATTTTGTATCGATGAATTGCACCATGGAGCGTAAAACCAAAAGAAAAAGGTGGTACATGTAAAGAAATATAGTTCAAGCTGTAGCTAGTGATTCAGAATGTAAACTATGCATGTGTTTATACGTATAGGTCATTTCAAAGTATTTAGCCCATTATTGCAATGTGGTCAAACTGTACCATTGATATCTTAAAGCCAAAATAGTTTGAGGTTGTTCGTTCTTTTAAGTACTGTATAGCTAGAGCAATGCCACCATTAAACTAACCCCACAAAGTAGTACTTTATGTTTACTCACCCGTGGGGTTGTTCAATGAATGGAGGGTCGGGGAGCATGAGTGAACGAAGTGCAAATTGCAGTCAATCATGTTAAAATAGAGAGTTTCTTTTCTTTAATGCCACGTACACAAATTGAAACGCTTGTTGTGGAGAGAAAAAGATAATCACTCCACTATATATATCGGCAGGGGCCTGAGCGCTTGCTTTACTAGGGTTGCTCTCTTCATTCTCTCATCCTCTCCAGATCTAAACAAGATAGTGGTAGCGACATTTTCTCTCTGCTCAACGATGGTCATAGATCCGCCCGGATCCCTTCGGCCGGTGTGTGTAGGGGACTAGGCGCATCGTTCACGCAGTCATCAGCAGCAACGGAGGAAACCCACAGGTGCCGGCGGGTCCCGATCCTCTGCCCATGTCGTTTTGTCCGACATAGCACCAGCTCGGGAGGTCCTCTAACCCCTTCTTCCTCCCTACCATATTGTGGGCAGATCCGACCTGCTGTCGGCCTCCAAGCCACATCCCAACGACCCTCAGATATAAGTTCCTTCGAAAGCGGCCCTGCTCTACTGCCCCAGCTCCCCACGTGTCTGCATGTGGATATTTTTCTACTTCCATCAGCTCTTCCAAAGCCACCTAAATTTTTAGTATTATTAGAGGTAAAGCTACTTCATGCAGTCGAATCTAGGACTTGGTTCAAACAACAAAGAAAGGGGGGAAGTTGTAGCATGAATCTAGGACTTGATTCAAAGAGGAAATAACAGGGGCAAAGTAGTAGAGACTAGATACCCAACTGGTCTCTTGGTTGAAAAGGGAAATAAAGGGAAAAGGCAGTACAAACTAAATAAGGAATATATCTATTATTGGTTGAAAAAAGGATAGAAAGTGGCAGCTGGTGGACAGGTCAACAGAGTATGTCTAGGATTAGATTTGCTACCCTCACATAGTAAAAGGTCTCTAGGATTTGATTTGATGCCCTAACAGAGTATGAACAAACGCGACATCACCACTTTATGCCTCCTTGTAGGTACATTGTGCTGATGCGTCCACTATCACATGTCCTTGTACCAACTTTTTGTTGTAGTTAATGTAAGGTCGTATGTAAAATGAAGCAATCATGCCGTTACCGTAAGGACATGTCTAACCAATGTTATTGTTAATCTAATGCCTTTAGTAATATGATGCAATTAAACTGTGTCACAAATGGTACTCCTTCTATTTCTCCCAGTATCCTAAGTTAGTTGCGTCTTAGCTCTGCTGAGTGTCCTGGTGTCCCCGCTGTCCCATGCCTTTAAACCAACTCTTTTGCTGCTATTGATCTATTGTATCTGGTAAACAAGCAATGCCACCACTAAAGTAATCCCATACTGGCTGGAGGTAACCCTCCTTTTTTTAAAGCAATCCCATATTTGACGAATTTCATTGTTGATCTAATGCTTTCGATAACATGAAGCAATGCTGCCGTTTTAAAATTTCTACCGTCTTTGCATGATTGCCATGAACATAATGAAGATGCTTCTTTTCATTTCATATATGTTTTGTATCTTGTCATTGACCAGTAACTGTTTTCTTTCTATCTTTTTGTGCGGATAGGGATATCAATTTCACCTCGCTGCTATTGTTACCTTTTGGTGAACTGCACAAAACATTTTTTTGGAATGAGTGTCTTATGCAGTTCAACTAAAATGTCACGTGGGTAACGTCTCTCAATTTTGGTGGAACTGCACAAAGGGCAATTGGAGTTTCCAACATCTCTGTTAAACTCTGCCGGTAATCTCGTGCAACATTTTATTAGCCTTTGCAAGATGAGCCATCACTGTAACCACAATGGCACTTTATTTTAGTGGAACTGCACAACAGGAGAAGCAAATTATAGTTGCACCTTGCATGAGCAGGACAACCAACCTTAATGTTGCTCAATTTCAGTGCAACTACTAAAGAAGAACCTGCCAGCTCATGAGAGCAAGTACTTTTTGCTAGCTGCATGATGCAATCATTGCTTTATTTCAGCTAGACTGTGGAAAAAGGTTACATAAATTGAATCATCCGAGTGGATATATAGGTTTGCCACATCGAGTTGTGGTGGCGTAGGGCCCCTCTCTCAGTAATGGTTCCCATGACCGGGTATGTTCCTTTTTGGTTGATTTTGACCCTGCATCCAGCTAGTGATCTTGTGCTACTGTTTTGCACTTCTATGAGAAAGCAATAATGATATTGTTTTTGCATCTTAATTTAATGCCACTAATAATTTGAGGAAATCTTTTGGCACCGCTACTGCCACTGATAAAATGAAGTAATAATACATATAAAATAGAGCTATTGTCTTATCTACCATTTCATTTCCAATATAGATAACTTGCAGAAGGCCTATCCGACAGAATGCAGTCCATGTGCACTGTATCAATCACATAGCTGCACTAAACTTGTTGAGTCCATCACGCCTACCGTTGAGGTGGTGCACCCCCCTCTCTAACTGGCGGGTGCCACAATTTTAGTTGAACTGCACAAAATAGTGATTCAAATGAGTCGACGCTCCTCCTTCTACTGCCACACTGAGGTGTTAATGGATGTCAACGAATCACCTTCATGGCAAGATACAGGTACATGAAGGTTAACTTGATCTTCCAAAGTTATCTCACATAGGCCAGTAATGTCTTTTGTCAACATGGTTGTGCTTTGTCATACTGTGCTAACATTATATATTTTTAATAAAGCTATTCTATCCCAATCTTTTCTTATTTTGGAAATAAAGTTGCTTTACCTAGTGCCACTATTATAGTAATCATGCTCTTTCTTATCTATGCAAACATGAATACTCAACTACAGATGTTGTGATGGTCAAAAACATTCGCCAAGTTCTTGGGTTGTATGACACGGCTAGCCAAGATGGATTTAATCCCGAGATTCACTCTATCCAAAGGCTCTAAAGTACCATCGTGTTTGCAAGGTGGAAAGAGATATTTTAGGACGTTGATTGATGAGTCCACTAGATTTTGCTATGTGTACTGTATTTGTTAAATACTAAGGATGAGGCTCTGTACACATTACGAAATCTAGAAGGCCCTCTTGTGCATATATTGGAAGTGGTAGCACCACCAGTGATGCAGAATATTTTAGCTGCCAATGTTTGACATGCGTGGCCTTAAAAAGGCCTAGTTTCAATGTTTAGGCAAATCCTTGGATCAAATTGCTTACATGAAGCATCAATCAATTTTTAATTATTTGTTCACATTCTCACAATGTTTGAGTTGTATAGTTATGATTGGCTCTGATATATGAATCATTGAGATGTATATGCATCTTTGTTGTACTTATTATTTCAATCTAATGGGTTGGTTCTGAATCTTGCAAGCTGGGAATCATTGTGATGTGTAGGCATCTTTGTTTTACTTATTATTTGAATATCATTGGTTGGTACTGAATCTTGCGAGTTGGGACATGACATGTTGATGCAGAGGACATCAACCATAACAAGCTGTTCAAAGTTGATAGTATTGTTTGTGTGAAAGTGCGGCAAATGAGCTGATTGTGTGTGTCCTGATAATAATAATTCTAATCGTTGTGCATGTTGATCTCGTGGCACTAATAGAACAAGCCAATTCTTAACTTGTTTTAAGAATAAATTTTAATTAAAGCTAATAAAATTTAAGTAAAGTGACCATTGACACTTGCTATTACAGTACAAGTACAAACCCGCTCGTGAACCTGAGGGGGCATGTTCTGTCGGGCGTGCAGTGGGTGATGGAGGGGTAGTAACTGTTGTCGCCTGTACACAATCAATTTACTGTTGAAAGAAGTTCCCCAAGAGCTGAAAAACGAACTGTTGCTGCCGCCTACCCATTCGCTCACTTGCAGTTGGAAAAACAAACTGCTGCTGCCGTGGTGCCGCCCATCTAGTACCCCAGCACACACTCATCGTCTTCATATCCCCCTCCCCCTGCATGCCCCTAATCCCCACAAAACAAGAACCGCCACATCAACTCTACGTGAAAAGAGACTCCAATGGCGATCCGAGGGGTGAGCCTATTGGATATGGACTTCAGCAAGGAGTTCACCTTTGAGTTCGCCGTTCAGACCCATGGCAGCACCAAGTTGAATGTGATGTACACCAACGACCCGTACTCGGTGAAGCTTTGCCTCACCAAGTTCAAGTAGTACCTACAGGAGGAGAAAGCACAAGGTTGTGGGACTAGACCTTGTGCCCATCCATTCGTCTCCCGACAGGGACCAGCGGATCGTCGTCACCTAGGTAAGTGTGTAGGACAAGTTTCTCATTTCATCGGCATCGCCGACTGCACCTTCCCTACGATGGAGGGCAGGAACAAGTGTGTCGACATCCAGAAGCAATAGAACATCATCGGGAACGTGCAGGAGAAGGACTCCGTGGTTGACCCCATCACAACCATCATCGACCCCTACTACGCTAACATGAAAGAAGACGTCAATACCAAGGACCTGAACACATGGGAGGTACCTCTGAATCTACCCTACATAACCTACGCGGCCATGGACACATACGTATGCTACGACATGTACAGGAGGATCTTAGACATGAGGGCGTGTCTGCTTCGCGTAACAGACGAGTACACAGACAGCCGCAACATCATGATCAAGCGTGCTAGGAAGGTCTAGATGGTGTACTTTATCTGTTTAAGCACCTTTATCATCTGAGTGGTTCATGCATTAGCGTATGTGCCGTAATTATCTATTTTTTCTGAAATATTTCGTCTAAGAATGCATTAACCTGTTTGCTTTTTTTAGTGGCTATTTGCTTATGTATGTAACTACTTCACTGGGCTGCCGCGCTTTGAATCTCCTTCCTCCCAACATATTCCCCTTCTTAGGTGGACCCATCAGGTCTCGTACACATACATCTAGGACCAACCACCTATCCATTTGTATTTCTTTATTTTGTTCAATATATCGTCATCTTCCAATAACGGCTGGCGGTGCTGCCGTGCATGCCTCGGTGAGCCATCCTAGCCGATGGCGCTAACCAGGCCATCCTGTACTCCCACACATTCTCCGGCGGTGGCAGATCCACCGGCCCGCCCTGCACCCGAACAAGTCAACCCTCTGTACTCCCCTCCGCATGCGTCTTCCCCGGCCCCGGTTCATTCCAGTCCGAGGTCTCAACGTCATCCTCTGCCTTGGTGCTCCCGCCGCGGCGCTGCCGTTTGTCGTTCCCAACATGGTCAACAAAATGAGAGGAATCGAGAGACGACTGTTCATCGAGAGGCTGATAGTCCAGGCCCACCAGGTCCATGGCCTAGGTTTTGTTGTTTAACACGCGCAGCCCACGACATGCAGACATAGATGATCCAGCAGGTTTCAACATTTTTGGGGGGTCCAACAGGTATTAAGCATCCTCTGGGCCTCCCAGCCTAGCTTGTCTATAACATCAGCAACCCAAGTTATGGTTTTTTTAAGACAACACACAGGTCAGTTCTATTTTTCTATAAGACTGCAAAACTGAACCTATGTTTCCCTTATATAATAATAATATATATATATATATATATACTTATATTGATATCTTATTTTATTACATATATATAACAGAAACAACATAAAGTTCCATTAAACCTATCGTTTGTCCAACCACTTTATAGACCTTCCCACTTCCTTTATTTTTCGTTTTTATTTATCCTCTCTCTGAATTTTCTCCCACTTTCTTTTTCGATGTAATCTGAGTTTTCTCCCAGTACTTTTCCCTAGAACCAACTCAACTGTCCCATGTCTAGCCTAAAAAATGTTAATACCCCACATCCTATTAACTCATCAAATTAAAATGATATTTTATTTCGTAAATCGAAAGTTCTTACAAAATAATAATAATAATTGTTTATATATAACTTGGCAAGTTAACTCCTAGTGAATGCGTACATAAGCTTGCAAAGATTTTACTGACCAATGCAGTAATAGACGTGCAATCATGTGTTTATGTTTTTATATTCACCCAGCCCAGCAAGTCCACGGATTTCGAGAAAAATGCAAATGGGTTTTAAATTCTAACATAATATATAAACATGTTACATAGACGCTACATCATTGTTTCACCCAGCCCACCAAATCGATTATAAAAACAAATGGACGGGCTGACATGTGGGACAGTAAGTCGAAGCCTAAGCACTTTCACACACAAAATACAGAGGTCGAACCCTAAGAAAGATGTTGGGTTTACATCCAATGACCGACATTCTTCTTCAATCTCTCGTCTTCTTCCTTCATCGCTGCTGGCACCACCTGCTCAAGCATCTGGCGTCCAGCGGTGTTGTTTTGCGCACTTTGTAGCGGACCACTACCCCACCAACGGTCAGGCCATCCCTCCACTCCTCCACACCTCCTCTTATTCTATGCAGAGTGTAGGCCCACCCCGCACCCGAACCAGTCAAGTTTCCCACTCCTCACCGCCTGCGACTCCACTACCACGTCTTCCCCATCTCTAGGTTGTTCCAGTCTAGGGCCTCGCTATTGTCCATCGCCCTTAGGGTGCTCGACACGGTGTGGTCAACATGGTCAACAAACAAGAGTCATCAGAAGATGACTGTACATGGAGAGGCTGACAGTGGGGACGCACCACGACCATGGACGCATGCATGCAACTGCATCCCTTTTACCCTGAAAAATAATGTTTTCTCCCCCTGACAGCCGGGACCCAGCAGCTACATCTTCGCATGCAAGGAAGTGCGTCCCTATTACAGGCAAAAAAATGCTTCCTTCCCCTGAGAGTTGGGACCCATCAGCTGTATCTTCGCATGCAAGGAAGTGCCACCTTACCCTCCCTGATAGCTGGGACCCACCCGGTCAAACCGTACGTAGGGTTGTCACTTTGGTCGTGAACGTGTACGTACATACTGGTCGATCGGTCTGTCTAGAAGCATGAACCGCGGCCGAGCAAGGAGCGGCACGTGTGACGTAGCAATTGAGGCAGTCCTGTCTAAATCGTGTACATGTATGTATAGCCACATTGCAAGAAAGTAAATACGGCTACGTACGTACATACGAGTTGGGTCTGAAACGTGTATAGCAACGATGTCCTGTTCATCGGCAGCCAACCGACTGGGTCAGAATGGAGGAAACCACGTCGTGTTCATCGCGAGGCAAGAGACTGGATTAGAATGTGTCCTGTTCATCGGGAGCCAACCGACTTGGACGAAACAACCCAACTGAGGTCCTGTGCATCGACTTGGGGTCTCACGTTCGGCAAAACGGAGGAAACGGAGTTCTCTTCGACCCCTACGGTTGAAACAGGATCCTGTTCATCGGGAAAGGGCTGGCATACCGCAAAATGAATGAAACGGACTTCTCTACAACCGCCTACGGTCGAAACGGGTCCTGTTCATCGCGAGGGGTCTGGCGTACCACAAAACGGATGAAACGGGGTCATGTTCATTGTAGGGGTGTGTGGAGTACCACAAAACGGGACTCCACGGGCTAGTATTCAGCCACCGTCGACTTCCTCCAGCCTCCACCATCCACTGTTCATCCATGGACTAATGTTCATCCAGACTCCACGGGGTCCTGTTCATCCACCCCAACCAGCTGGGTGTGTGCGGCGGCCTTCAGGGTCCAGTTCATCTAGCAGCAACCACGTACTACCATGGGGGCCTGTTTATCCAGCAGCAACCGCCTACTGAAAGTGCGTTACGTCGACTAGAGGGGGGTGAATAGGCAATTTTTATGAATTCTTCACTAAGGAATTTCAGGGTGAGGAAATTCCTAAGCGAAGAACTACTTGCAGCGGAATAAGTATGCAACGCCCCGGATTCGATGCGCTAGGTGTCTACCAGTTATTCGCCGCTATTCCCATGTCATGTGCTTGCGTGTTGCATTTTATCATGTCATCATGTGCATTTCATTTTGCATACGTGTTGGTCTGATGCATCCGAGCATTTTCCCCGTTGTCCGTTTTGCAATTCGGCACTCCTATGTCCTCCGGCGTCCCCCTCTTCTCTATTTTCATGTGCGGGTGTTAAACGTTCTCAGAAAGCACCGAGGTTTGCCAAGTGACCTTGGTATAGCACCGGTAGACCGCCTGTCAAGTTTCATGCCATTTGGAGGTCATTTGATACTCCAACGGTTAACCGGGTAACCGTAAAAGCCTTTTTTGTCTTGTATCCCAACACCCTTCCAAAGTGGCCCAAAACCCATCCTAACCCCATCCATGCTCTCGGTCGTTCGATCACGATCGTGTGGGCGAAAACCGTGCCTCATTTGGACTCTCCTAGATCCCTCTACCTATAAAAACGTGTTCCCCTCTCCATTTTCGGATCAATTTTCCCCCGAAACCCTAGCCCCACTCCTCTCGCCCGCCGGGCACGTCCGATCTGACGCCGGACACGTCCAGCGCCGCCGTCTCATCCAATCCCGTTGTGCCACGTGGCCGCCACCGCTGCCCCCCGCTCGTGGCCCGCTCGGCCCGCAGCCGGCCCCCGCGGCCCGGCCGCTGAGCGCCGCCGCCC
>NC_041393.1:196637039-196644223 GCF_002162155.2 Triticum dicoccoides | reverse complement strand
ACGCCGCCACCGGCCGACGCCCGCGCCCTGCCTCGCGTCGCCTTCGCCGGAGCTCGGCCGGATCCGGCGAGATCCGGCCGGATCCGCCCCGGATTCACCCGTCCCCATCGTCTCCCTCAACTCTGGCGAGAACCCCAGCGAACCTCGAAGCCCGTGCCGAAGAACCCTAGATCTGGAAATTAGAGGTTGTCCCCGAATTTTCCCTAAGTCGCTGTTTTTTTTACATTATCATGCCATGTTCATCGCATCATATCTCCATCCATACTACTCTGTTTCGTGCGTGTAATATGTCAAAATGTCTATTGAGAGATGCTCTTCATTTCATTCCATTGCATCATGGTCATTTGAGTCCATCTTGATGCCTGAATCATCGTTTCAAGAGTGCTATATGATGTTGTCTGCTGTGTGTTAACAGAACATGCACATTTGTCTTTTTTTGCCATGTTTGATGTGTGCATCCTATGAGGTTGATGTCTACATGTGTTGTGTGATACATCATGCCATCTTTACAGGGGTGTATGCCATGTATTTTTGTGATCAATGTGGTGACTAGAACAAGCATGCAAACTAGGCTTCGTGACGTTGCTCATTTCAGTCCCTTTTCTGCTGTTATTTTTATGCCATGTAAACTTGATGCTACAGAGAGATCCAAGCATATTTTGAGATACTTCAATAAGGATGTTTTGAACATATGATTTTTCTCTAGCTATTCATGCCCCTGTTTGCAATTATGGAGTAGTCTAGCATGTCCTTTGCTTGCTCTACTTTTCTACAAAATGTTTCCTGGCAGATTGTTTACATGTTATTCAATTTTGCCAAGGTTGTTGTAGTTGATCCTTGCATGCTATGGACTTGTTCTTGCCTTGTTTAGTTTCATAAACATGTCTTCTTGCTGATGCTATGCTTATCTTGTCATGAAATTACTTGTGGTGAGTGCATTGAGCTTGTTAAGAAGGGTACTTGCTGTTGCTGTTTTGCTAGGCTGAATCTGTTATTTCGTGATGCTATGTAAACCTGCTGCTACAAATCATTCTATGCATAATATGGAGATGTTCACTAAGGATGATTTGTTCTGCATGTCATGCTCTATCTATCCATGCCCCTGGTTGCATTTATGGCCTGCTCTCGCTTGTTGTAATGTTGCTCCAAAGTTGCTAAATAATGTTGCTGTCAGCCTGTTAACATTAAGTTCAGTTGTTGCCATGATTGTTTCTAGTGATCCATGCACCCTATGAACTTTCTGTTGCCATTCTTAGCTTCATAAACATGTATTCTTATGGTTGGTTGCCTTGCCATGCCATGTGTTGCTCTGTGGTGAGTGGTTCAAGCTCACCAACATGCCTACTTATCGTTGTTTCTGCCATGTATGAATCTGTCATATAACTTGCCATGTTTACATGGGTGCCATCATATTCTCTGTTCCTTCTTGGCTCATGGTCAGTAAAGGACTTTTGTTATACGCAATTAGTAGGTTCATTCCATGCCTTTGTTTGCCATGATAAGTTCCTGTAACATGTTGCTTGATAGCTCTAAACATTGCAACCTGATGTTATTTCTGCAAAGTCTGAAACTGATATTATTTGCAATCTTGCCATGTATTTTGGAGCTTGTTCTAGTGATTTCTGGAGATAGCTCAGTTTTCATGTTTTGTTATGATTTACATGTACATCATGCACATTTCTTTTGCTTTCATGTTGAGATGTTGTAGCATATTGTTTTGATGCTTGCAATATGCCTAGTTGCTGTTTTGGACAGATTGTTGTTATCACTTGTATAGTGTATGTTTTGCACCGTTGCTCCGTTTTGAGTGTGCTCTATATGAAACTTGCTTAGAATTGCATATAGATTCATATTATCATGTTGCATCCTTGTTTTGGTGTGTTTGCTTGATGTTTGTATGCATTTTGCATCAATGACATGTTTAACTTGTTTTGCTCATATCTTCTAGGCCGTAGCTCCGAACTAATTGAACTTTATATGTAACTTGACTAGAATCTCGTGTAGATCATATTGGTGCATCTTAACTAGCTGTTTAACAACTTGAAAATAAGGTTTATTCAGATCTGGACCAACTTCGAAATTTGCATATGAGGACGTACCGGAATTGTTATATGATGTTCCCGGCCTCATTTAAACTTGCTTTGATGTGTTGTTCTTGTTTGCATCATCTCTTGCCATGAGTAGCATCATGTAGTCTTGCCTTGCATCATGCTTGGTTGAGCATCATGTCTTGTATATGTGTGGTGTGTTTACCATGTTGTGTGCTTCTTCTCGATAGTTCCTGTTTCGTTGCGATCGTGAGGATTCATTCGTCTACGCTTGGTTCGGCTTCATCAGTTCGTCTTCTTCATGGACTCGTTCTTCTTCATAGCGGGATTTCAGGCAAGATGACCGCTACCCTGGATCTCACTACTATCATTGCTATGCTAGTTGCTTCGTTCTATCGCTATCCTGTGCTACCTATCATTTACTCTGCAAGCCTTCCAAATTTGCCATGTCAGCCTCTAACCTTTTTCACCCTTCCTAGCAAACCATTGCTTGGCTATGTTACCGCTTTTGCTCAGCCCCTCTTATAGCGTTGCTAGTTGCATGTGAAGTTGAAGATTGCTCCATGGTGGATAGGATTATGTTGGGATATCACAATATCTCTTATATTATTAATGCATCTATATACTTGGTAAAGGGTGGAAGGCTCGGCCTTATGCCTGGTGTTTTGTTCCACTCTTGCCGCCCCTAGTTTCTGTCATACCGGTGTTATGTTCCCGGATTTTGCGTTCCATACGCGGTTGGGTGATTTATGGGACCCCCTTGACAGTTCACTTTGAATAAAACTCCTCCAGCAAGGCCCAACCTTGGTTTTACCATTTGCCTCACCTAGCCCTTTTCCCTTGGGAGTCGCGCTCTCGAGGGTCATCTTTATTTTACCCCCCCGAGCCAGTGCTCCTCCGAGTGTTGGTCCAAACTAGAGCACCGTGCGGGACCATTCCTTGGCAACTTGGATTACGTCGATACCTGTACGCTTAGCTTATCCGGTGTGCCCTGAGAACGAGATATGTGCAGCTCCTATCGGGATTTGTCGGCACATCTGGGCGGTCTTGCTGGTCTTGTTTTACCATTGTCGAAATGTCTTGTAAACCGGGATTTCGAGTCTGATCGGGTCTTCCTGGGAGAAGGTATATCATTCGTTGATCGCGAGAGCTTATCATGGGCTAAGTTGGGACACCCCTGCAGGGTATAAACTTTCGAAAGCCGTGCCTGCGGTTATAGGCATATGGGAATTTGTTAATGTCCGGTTGTAGATAACTTGACACCAGATCCGAATTAAAACGCATCAACCGAGTGTGTAGCCGTGATGGTCTCTTCTCGGTGGAGTCCGGGAAGTGAACACGGTTTTTGGGTTATGTTTGACGTAAGTAGAAGTTCAGGATCACTTCTTGATCATTGATAGCTTCACGACCGTTCCATTTGCTCTCTTCTCGCTCTTATTTGCGTATGTTAGTCACCATATCATGCTTAGTCGCTGCTGCAGCCTCACCACTTTACCTCTTCCTTTCCTATTAAGCTTTGCTAGTCTTGATACCCATGGTAATGGGATTTTTGAGTCCTCGTGGCTCACAGATTACTACAACAACAGTTGCAGGTACAGGTTTTGTGATGATCATGATGCGAGAGCGATGTTTGCTTGTGTTAGAGTTCTTCTTCTGCTTCTTCTTCGATCAGGGGATAGGTTCCAGGTCGGCAGTCTGGGCTAGCAGGGTGGATGTCGTTTGAGTTTCTGTTTGTGTTTCATCCGTAGTCGGATGATCCTCTTATGTATTGTGATGTTGTATTCGTGTGGCATTGTTTGCCTCTTGTATGTATCCCCATCTATTATGTAATGTTGATGTAATGATATCCACCTTGCAAAAGCGTTTTCAATATGCGGTTCTATCCTTGGTGGGACCTTCGAGTCTCTTTAGGATAGTATCGCATATTGGGCGTGACAAGTTGGTATTAGAGCCTCGACTGACCTTAGGAGCCCCCTTGATTGATCGTGTAGTTTGTCCGTTGTTGAGTCTAGAAGAAACTGTTCTTGGAGTCTAGTTATATCGGAGAGTAGGAATTCTTTTTACTCCTCAGCCTCTTCGTCGCTTTGGTGAGGAATCTTGACGTAGGTGTTTTGAATTACTTCTCTTCCCCTTCAACTTGTTCTTTAGAATCACGTAGTTGGGTTCAGATCGTTGTTCCTCAGCTCTTTTCATCCGGTGCATTTCTCGTCAAGTCGACTCGAGCCTCTTCATCTTTGAGTTCAATCCTCAATTGTTTTCTTTTCCCACCCGCCCACCCCTTCTTCTTCTCGGAACCGGAGTCCGTAATCGAGTATCCATCCTACTCGTGCGAAGTTTTGCTCTCTCTCCTCAATGATTTCAACCAGTGTTTTCTCTTCAAGATATTTGTCGATTTCCCCTTCCAAGTTGATTTTGTTTTCCTGCCCTCCCACCCTTTTCTTCCCGGAGTCTGACTCTCTCTACCATCTATCTCATTCGTGCGGAACCTCTTCAGTCTTCCCTCAATTATGTCAACCGGTGAATTCTCGTCTCATTCATCATTCATCATCCCTTTTTCTTCTCCGGTGGATTCAATTCAAATTTTCGGTAGTAATTATATACGTTCCCTCGGCTCAAGTGTTTTTCCTTGCTCGTTCGCCTCTCGCCAGTTTATCCTTCCGGAGTGTTCAAGACATCTCAGGAGATTCGTCTGTGTTTGAATTAATTCGAGGTTATCACCTCATTCAAATATTCCAATTGTTCCGGTGCTTCATCTATCTGTTCTTCAATCCTTTCCAACGGTGTTTTCTTTTACTGGGCCCTAACCCACAGGTTTTTTCCCAGGATCTTACCTGACTCTTCTAATTCCCCCGGAGTTATTCTCAATTCTTTTCAAGTTTGACGTAAGTATGAATTTCATCAGTCAGATGCCTTTTCCAAGATCGTTTTCAAATTATTTTCATTGTTGGCTCAACCTCTTCGCTTTTCATTCCCCTGGAGTATCTCAGTAATTTTGCTGGTGTTTCTCGTCGAATTTTGAAGACCGAAGAAAAGTTTCTCTTAAATCTTGTCTGTCCTATCGGAGATTCGTGGTGCTAGCTTCATGTTATCCTCTCAAATTATTTCTAGTCGTGCAATTCTTTTCTTCCATCCGGAGTTTTTCAGGAGTTGATTTCTGTTTCTTTCTATCGGAGGCCATCATTCCAGAAGAATTCTCCGTCCTCACATTTCAGCTACTGTTATCCAAATTATCCCGGTGCTTCGTTCAAGTGTTCTTTAATCAGCTCGAGTTCTTCCAGTTCTCTTGTATCTAAATCCCCTCGAGCATATTTGTTCTTCTAATTCTTCCCGGTGATTCAGTCCCTTTCATCAGTCATTTTCATTTCTAACGGTGGTTCGTTCAAGATTCTTTTTCCTTGATCATCATTTTAATTCATTCGTTCTTTTCAATCCTACCGGTGGTTCATGAAGACCTTCTCAAGTTTGCGGCATGTCACTTCTCAATCCTTTTCAAGAAGAATAAGTAGTATGCAAAATCCATTGCTTGTCATCAATTTAATTTGATGAAGGATAAGCATACCATAAATCTTATTCTTAGTTCATCCAAGTGATTAATCCCTTCCTTCGGAGTTTGTTCTTGATGAATAAATTCTAGTCCCAATTGTTTTCATCTTTTCTTTTCCGGAGTTCAATTTCCTAGGCCATTTCGTCTGAACCTCCATCTAAATCACCGCAAGGCTCATCCTATGCTTTCATCCTTTATTATATCTCATCATCTTTTTGTTACCGGAGTTCTTCATGGTGGTTCTTCATGATTTATTTCATTTCTCAAGTGTTCATCAAGATTCTTGTTGGTGGAGTTCAAATATCTGTTCTTCTCGCGTCTCGAAGTGCAATTAATTCTCCATATTCCTTTGAAGTGGAGTTTTGCATTCCTTCGTTCTTCTCAGCTATTCATTCATTTCCGTTTGCGGCTGGTTATCACCTCATAATTTCTGAGATGTTATCCATAAGTCCACGACAAGCTTATTCTTTTCATTGTTGAATTTTCTCAACAACTCCATTCAATCTTTTCTTCTAAGGTTGCTTTCTATATCATTCGTGGCACAAGTTGTCATTTTCTTCTCCGTTCTTTTCATTCAACTCTTCTAATTCTTTCCGGAGGTTTTGTGTCATGTCTTCATCAAGTATCATTCCATCCTCTCAAGTTCATGTTCTTTTCCTTCCATTTTCAGCCGGAGTGCTGCCTAAATCCTTTTAGTCTTATTCGTTTCTTATCGTGTTCTAACCGGAGTGGTTTCATAGTCTATCTGATTCCATGAGCATTTGATTCTTGTCATTCTCGTTGTTCCTCTCTTCCTTTCGAGTGCTCTCGATTCTTTGCTTATTCTCTTGAGTTCTTGTTTCACCTCATCCCTTTTCCCTTCCGTCTCGGTCCTAAGATCTCGGGACGAGATCTCTTGTTAGTGGAGGAGTGTTGTAATGCCCCGGATTCGATGCGCCAGGTGTCTGCCAGTTATTCGCCACCGTTGCCATGTCATGTGCTTGCGTGTTGCATTTTATCATGTCATCATGTGCATTTCATTTTGCATATGTGTTCGTCTCATGAATCCGAGCATTTTCCCCGTTGTCCGTTTTGCAATCCGGCACTCCTATGTCCTTCGGCGTCCCCCTCTTCTCTCTTTTCATGTGCGGGTGTTAAACGTTCTCGGAAAGGACCGAGGTTTGCCAAGCGGCCTTGGTATAGCACCGGTAGACCGCCTGTCAAGTTTCGTGCCATTTGGAGGTCGTTTGATACTCCAACGGTTAACCGGGTAACCGTAAAATCCTCTTTTGTCTTGCAGCCCAACACCCTTCCAAAGTGGCCCAAAACCCATCCTAACCCCCTCCATGCTCTCGGTCGTTCGATCACGATCGTGTGGGTGAAAACCGTGCCTCATTTGGACTCTCCTAGCTCCCTCTACCTATAAAAACATGTTCCCCTCTCCATTTTCGGATCAATTTTCCCCTGAAACCCTAGCCCCGCTCCTCTCGCCCGCCGGACACGTCCGATCTGACGCCGGACACATCCAGCGCCGCTGTCTTGTCCAATCCCGTCGTGCCACGTGGACGCCGCCGCCGCCCCCCGCTCGCGGCCCACTCGGCCCGCAGCCGGCC